>NC_046155.1:106861787-106878989 GCF_011064425.1 Rattus rattus
AGGGAACCCAGTTACAGGTTTAAGTTCATGAAGATGCTGTGTGGACAGGGTTATCCTCATCTGGTGTGAGGCAGCTGGGCTGTCATCAAGAAAGGGAGAATTTAAAAGGAACACAGTCAGGGATGAACTGGATGCCGAAGGGAGGAAATGTGAAGAGCAGAGCCAGCTTCTGAGCCCAAGATGTTCTAGATAGAAACAACAAGGACTCTGGGACCATCAAAACATTCACAACCTACCTATCAGTGGAGAGAGCAGTATGACCAGCCTCAGCCCAGCTATGGAGTAGAGGCAGGACTCACACTCTGCCATGCACATGGCCACATTGTAGCACTACATGGCAATGTGTGGCCCTCATAGGCAGCCACAGTAGCCAGGAGGTCAACCTACATTCTGACATTAGTATGCAGTAATGTAACTGGGGCAGAATATCAAGCCCACCTGTACTAATGACACATCATGCACTCACATGCACACCACCATGGGCATATATGCATATATATCTATGCCACTATCCTAACACACACACACACACACACACACACACACACACACACACACATATTCCACACTACCACACAATGCATACTCTTACACACACATACACACACATATGTACATACACACTGTAATACACATAGGTATTTGCATACACACTACCACTGCCACACACCACAACATACTATGTATACTTTCCTTCTCTCTCTCCTTTCTCTTCCTCTTTTCTCTGTTACCCCCCTGCACACATGTATGCACATTTCTAACAAGCCAGAAGGCTTACACTGAACTCTGAGAGTGGTCAAATAAGCTTTTATAAAATGCAAACATCACCTTGGCCCACAAGTGCAAGGCCAGCAGGGATGCTCAAACTAAACCTGAATTTGAAAAAGGATTGGGTTTTCAAGCTCCACACAACACAGGTCCTCAGCAGTTCTCAAAAGTCTCCATCCCAAAGCAAGCATGGGAGGGCAGAATTCCATAAACTATATGCAGACTGTGTTAGCTCCAGAGATACAGGAAATAGCCAGAGGCAGAGTGGGGTTGTGGGAGGGGGTTTGGGGGTGGAGGAGGGGAGGGTGGAGGGGTGCTGTGGAAAATGGCCAAATATCTTACATCTCATCTTTGTATAAGCCAGTGTGGAGCAGGGGCGACTGACACAGGGGATATGAGGTAAGATCTGAACCCTTAGGATTATGTCAACTCTCTACAAAAACATATATGCTTCAAGCAAGCTTTCCTTCTTTCTTTCTTTCTTTCTTTTTTTTTTTTGGAGCTGAGGACCGAACCCAGGGTCTTGCACTTGCTAGGCAAGCGCTCTACCACTGAGCTAAATCCCCAACCCCTTAAGCTTTCTTTCTAGTGCCAACCCCCCAAAGTTCCTGTAAACAAGCACACTCATGTATCACCTATGACCAACCCATCATTCTGTGCCAACTGCATTTGCATATCACACCAAACAGGAATTACATTAGTTGTCATGGCTAATGACAAATTGGAGGGCAAACTCAATATATATAAATTTTATACTAGGCTAGACTCATTCACACAGTGATGGTAGGCGATGCCACATGGACACCATTGAGTCACAATAATAGGTACAGAATCCCTGATACCAAAAGAACTGTCAGTCATCACAGTACGCTGAATGGCATGCATTTAAGATGGTGGTGCTTTATGTTTAATTTGCAACTTCAGGCATACTTCTGTCATTGGAAGAGCCATAAGGAGTTAGGGTTTATACCTGTTTTTAAATGACACGTGTAAATGCTCTTGTAATATTCTATATCTTAATAAGCAATCTGCAAGAAGTTATTCCCACAGAAAACATCAGAACACTGGGAATGAAAAACAGACCTCAGAGGCTTTCAAGAGGAAAACAGGTTGCATATATTGGGTTAGAGAGCCAAGGCCAGCAGGCTTCCCAACAGAAAAACTGAGTGCTTGAAGTCAGGAACAAGTCCTTCATCTGTTTTGTGTAGCTGTAACACAAAGTCTGAAGCTGAAAGATTACAAAGAGAAGAGATTTGTTCAGCTTACCATCCTGGAAATCCAAGAGCATCACATCAACATGCTCATATGAGGGTCTCATGGTGGCATCATACAGTAGGACACATGTGAGAAGTCACAGGAGAGACAGGAGGCAGGGCAGGGGCCAGGGTCACTCTTTAATGACAACCACCTCATTTTGAAACTGACCCATTCCTGTCAGACCCAACCCTTCCATTCCATGATGATGACATTAACCTCTTTGTGAGAGTAGGGTCCCCATGATCTAAGAACCTTCCCCCTCTTAAAGATTCTACCAGCTCAACACCACAATGCTGTGGACCACGCTTGAAGCACAGGAGCCTTCAGAAACAAACTATATCCAAACCAGAGGAAGCAGGTTCTAGAATCCTAAGGAATGATGTTTTCTAACTTTGATGCCTATCTCCTCCCCAAAAGGTCTGTTTGTCAAGAGGGACAAGAAAAACCACAGGCATTTTGACACATTGGGTCTTACATCTCAATATATTTACCTCCTATGTGGAAAGAAGCACTCTGGAGGAACAAAGAAATCAACCAAGGAAGAAGCCACCTGGGTTGCTAATTGGCAAAGTTCAGAGAGGGCAAAATAAAAGCATGACTGAGGAGGAACAGGTAGGCAGGGACTTGAAGAGCCACAGCTGAACCAGAGGTGGGTCTTGGAGCCTGCCCACTAAGATGTGGAGCTAGTGCCCAACACACACACACACACACACACACACACACACACACACACACACACACACACACACGTACACATGCCTCTCACAAGCATCATGGCCTCCTAGTGGAGCCACAGTGTCCTCCATGTGGACATTAAGCAACAGGAATAAATAGAAGACCTTGTCCCAGTCTGATGACACACTATAGTATTTCCCTAGCACTTGCTTTAAAAAGTAAGTGAGCAGAAATCTCCTCAAAGCTGAGCAACCAATCTCACCAACTACTTCTTTAAAAACATCACGGCAGCCAAGCCTGATAACACATAAGCCTATAACCCCAGTGTTCAGGAGGTAGGACAGGAGGATCAGGAGTTCAAGGTTATCCTTGGCTAGATGGTGGATCAGAGGCTGTCCTTAGCTACATGAATCATAGAGGTACATCTTGTTGTGTGTACACACACACACACACACACACACACACACACACACATGCACACACACTGCTGACTACAAATGACTTTATATTAAAGGAATGTTTTACATTCTATTCATAGGAATTATTGTTCTTGTCTCTCAAGACAGCAAGGCTTAGCCCACCCTTGTCACACACCCCATAGCTTCTGTTCTTTTCTGAGGATCTCAACACATAGACAAGTGACAACTGTTGCAGATGGGAGAGGGCTGTCACACATGCTGTCCCAACCCCCAAACATTCTGTCTTCTTCATTTCCTGCTCATCAAAACACATAGGATACAACTGACCAAGAGTTGTGTTATTTTACAAACACCTTGGAATGGGTTTGAATTTTTGACAGCTCACAGGCTCCATTTAGCACTTTCAGTTTTATTTCAGTTTTATTAACAAATGACTTGTGACATATCCGCATGTCATAGCAGACCAAATCTCACTGCTATCTCAACAACACAATAGCATACATCAAACACTGCCTGCTAGACAGGAAGATTGACATTTCTGGTGATGTTAGAGTATCCTAGAATAGCGATTCTCAACTTGTAGGTCATGACCCCTTTGGGAGTTGACTGACCTTTTCACAGAGGTCACAGTGAAATATCCTACATACAAGATATTTACATTATGGTTTATAACAGTAGCAAAATTCTAGTTATGAAATAGCAACAAAAATAATTTTATGGCAGGGATGGGGTGTCATCACAACATGAGGAACAGAATTAAAGGGTCACAGAATTAGGAAAGTTGAGAACCACTGTTTTAGAAGAAGGCACAACTACATCAGGATCTCAGAACTCTGGGTGACAGGAGTAGGGGTTTCCCAGTGGAGCTGGGGCCAGTGAAGAGAGAATCATGTCAGAGAATCAGAGGTCCTTATAAAGCATCTGGCATGTGCCAGAAGCAGGAATAGCCACTGGAGGGTCTGAACTGAAGGATGACATGACCTGGTTTACTTTTGAAAGGTTTCACCCCTGCTGCTTGCTGAAGAATGGGCTTTAGGAGAGGAGAGGCCATTTACACAGTACCAGAAATAACGTCTATAAGATGAGACAGGCTCAGAGAAAAGCAGTCACATGGTATGTATTCTGCTCTTACAACTAGGCTTGTATGTGGGTCACGGCTGACCCAAACGTCACAGCCAGCTGAGGTGTTCCTGTGCCACTCTGCCAGTGTCTGAAGCAGGTGAAGGCAGAAGCCTTTAGTGAAGATGAACATTAATTGCATGCTGAACAAACAGAGCAGCTGTGAGACTGCCCGGCAGATCAAAGCATGAGAGAAGGTGATGGTTGAGGGGACACCTGGTCTCAGAAGTTAACAGGGCTACTGAACGGGAGCAACAAGCAACCAGGCTGAGAAGGGCTTCCCTAGATTGTAACCCATTGGCCATGTGACCTTTTCTTTCCTACCCACCAGGTAGATACTTCTCCTTCCTCAGAGCTAAGCAGGTTTCACTGCACCCCAGGAACCCTATCTTCTACCCCTACAACTGTCCCTACCTATAGAAATTCATCTTAGGAACATACCCGAAGAACTCCTTATGCTCTCCAAATATGGATAAATAGGAACTTTTAAAAGATGCAGAAGGGTGGGGAGACTGCTCAGTTCTTAAAATACTTGCCTTTTATGCATGAAGTCATGAGTTCAAGCCCCAGGATCCATGTTTACAAGGGGAAAAAAGCCAGGGATGGTTACACATGCTTATAATCTTAGGAGAGCACAGAAATGCCTGCGGTTTGCCTGCCAGCCTAACCTACTTGGAAAATTCCAAGCCAATGAGTACCACTGTCTCCATAGTCATAAAAGTTCTAGTGCCATAGTCCTGAACCCACCTAAGCCTGAGGCCTTTTGATTTAGTTCTTCATGTTGTGGTGATCCCCAACCATAAAACTATTTTCATTGCTACTCACAACTGCTATTTTGCTACCCTTTTGAATCATAATATAAATACACAGGTTATCTGTTATGTGATCCCCATGACAGGGTCACTCCACTCCCTGAGGGGATGCTCTAGATGGGAAAGGACTGAAGAATGTTAGCTGAGGATGTCCTGTATTCTCCACATATACATGCTCATGCATTCAAACACACACACACCCACACACCCACACACCCATACACACACACACTGCAGAATCAGGCAGAAGCAATGGATACATCCATCTTAGGTCTCAACGCCTCTTGATGCCCCTTTCTTAATGGAATGAGAGGAAGTCAGAGAACCAGGGTGGCAAAGCTCAGAACAGAATTAAGGAGCCCCAACATCATCTTCCTGCATCTGCTCTGGCCCCCCTGCTGTTCAGCAATGAGACTGCAAATGATTATAGATTTGTTTAAAACCACAAGGATTAAAAGGGGGGGAGGAAGATAAGCAAAACTGCCAAGGTACAGTGCCAAGGCGTGGTCCTGTCCTGAACAGGGAGTATGGAGAGAGATGGGCCTCCCCATATTTCCTACCCTGTCAAAGGGCTACTGTCTGACTCTCAGGCTGGAAGAATGGCCACAGCCAGGCCCAGGCATGTAGTACAAGTCCATGACATGGCAAAGAGACCAGAGAGGACACTAAGTGATGGGCATATAGAATCAGTCTATTCCTCTTTTAAACATAAATTCTCAATGTATATATATCTTCCAGGAAAGTTTAATTGCTAATGTCTGAGAAAAAAACAAACCACAAATGATTATCGATTTGTTTAAAACCACAAGGATTAAAAGCGGGGAGGAAGATAAGCAAAGCTCCCAAGGTACAGTGCCAAGGAAAGAACAGATAAGCTGGCCAAAGCCTGTGCAGTCCAAAATGAGACTTCAATTCAGTATTGAGAGAAGCCAGAGCAGCTGACAGACAGCATCCTGGCTAAAACTCAAAAGAGACAAGTGTCCAGATGAAAGCCAGAGGCCAAGCCAAGGCCCAGGGAGACTGGAACAAATCACTGTGAGTACTGTCTGGAGGGAGCAGCTGGGCCCTGACACTGGCTCTTCTACACTGCCCAGTCTGCATGGCAGTTGAGACTCTGGGGAGGGGCTGAGAGAGCAACTCAGACTCTGTACTGGCAAGCCTGTAGGACTGTTCTGCATGAGCTTGCTGGAAAGTTCCTTTCTTTGCTTCCCTCCCAACACATAGGAGGGGACAGGATCTAGCATTGAGTACCAGGGACACACCAGGGTCTTAAGGTACGCTGTTAGGGCAAATTCCAGTCTTAGAGGGGCCGGTCATAAAACAAGCCAGGAACTACCAAAGCTTGTCTGTGAAGTGAACAGACCAAAGGGCAAGCTCCTTTGTAAATAATTAGCATAAACATTTATGTCTTGTGGGTGCACTCCATCTGGACAAAGTGACTGTTCACAGGACGTCCTCTTCCTAAGCCACTGTGCCATTTTCTAAGCCACTTTTTGCCCAAGTGTCCCAGAATCTGTGTGTTTACTGCCTATGGCTAAGCTGCTGCAGGATACTCCAAGCTGGCTTCCACACACATATCCTCACCTCTCTCTAGTCCAATCCCCACTCTGTAGCGAGATTGGCAGCTTTAAGAAGACATAACTGTCACTCTCCTTTCCAGGGCCCTTGAGTGACTTTCAACTTCTCTAAAGAAGAAATATTTGGTATTGGGATTTAGCTCAATGTTAGAGCACCTGCCTAGCAAACACAAAGCCTTGGGTTCCATCTTCAGCTCTAAAAAAATTCATTCATTCATTCATTCTTTCATTCATTCATTTATTCATTCACTCTTTGGGCAGTGATGGCATATACCTTTAATCCCAGCACTTGGAATCTCTGAGTCAGAGGCCAGCCTGGTCAACAGACAAGTTCCAGGATAGCCAGGACTACCCAGAGAAAGCCTGCATCAAAAAACCAAACGAATACAAAAAAACAAACAAACAAAAACAAACAAACAAACAAAAAAAAAAACCCAAAAACCAAAAACCAAAAAAACAAAAACAAAACTTAAAGAATAAACTCATTAACACACTCTGTGAGTCAGACTTCTGGTGTCTTCCCCATTCAACATCCCAGTCATTACTGTTCCTTAAAGCAAGCACCACCTGGGTTTCTACAAGGCCTCTCTGCACATGCTCAGTAAATAGATGGTGTATTATGGTCACTACTTCATGACCTCTCCATACTATGGAAGCTGGTTTATAACATCACATCTCTCTGCTTTACTTGATGCATGTTTACTGGTTTCCACCAGCCAGCCGGTCACTAACCTGTAAGCCTTCAGTGCTCAGAGGCACAACCAGTCTCAAAGGACAAATAGTTCCCAGGAATAGGTATTCTTATCTCCAGCTTGCCCAAGGTTTCCATACCCAAACAATGTGACACCCCCTCTAAACATGGCCTCACCATTTGTGCTACAGCCTCTTGGGATGTGGCATGAGGGGAAGGAAGGTTTCTCTACTGCAGGGTTCAGAGACCATAGAAGCATTGAAAGAAAATAAGAGAACACTTTCCATAGTGTAACCTAGAGTCCTCTGAGTCATGGTGTAGAGGAGACCAAGCCACCCACAACTATCAGACCTCCAGGGAGCTCCACAGAGTGTCAGAGAATGACAACAGTGTTAAGACACTCCTGAATCCACAGCTCTTGTAGGATATGTATGGACAGACTTGAGATATCAGTGAACAGGGGTGGGGCAAGTCTTGGAGCCACTAAGCATCTTTGGAGAACATGTGAGCCTCAAGTGCAAAATTGGGCCTTATGTGGGCAGAGATGGTGGCTTTGCAAATTGCTGTCTTCTAAGCTGTCAGAGTAGAAGTCATGTCTGCTTCTGAGAGCAGTGTCCAGAAGGGTAAATAAATTAGGGGACAGACATACAGTATGTCTCTACTACCTGGTCCTGGACAGGCACACTTTGTCTGCAGACCTGGTGAGCACAGGGTTCAATAAACATTGCAAGGATGGGGAGAAGGTCACTGTCCCTGGTGTCAAGTCATGATGAGTCTGACACCATAACGGCAGTTTTGACAACTGTCAGTATCTGGCACTAAAACCAAGCCCAGGTAAGACTGTATGTCTTGGATATATATTATATAAATATATATTATAAATATATATACTATAAATATATACTCACATATTATATATGTGTATCCATGTGTATATATGAATATCCAGTGGTAAATTATTTTTGATTTCCTATAAAAGTACTCTGCCAATTGATTTCAACTATGTTGCTGAAAAGAAATAAATTCAAGATAATTCCAAAGTTTGCCTGGAGAGTTCAGGGTGCAAAGGAAGACTAAGTGTGAAGAAACCCAGGTCTAAGATAAAGTATTGACAATGAATCAGAGTCCTGTTTCCCTTGTTCATTCCAAACTTGGAAAGTCTCCTTCTGGAGCACATCTGTCTCAGTATGCTTGTGCTACTATAAAACACAAGCAAACAAGCACCACAGATCTCCTTTCCAAAGAACAGGATTTTGTTCTCATGACTCAGGAAGCCTGGAACTCCAAGGTGAAGAAGCTGGCAGGTTTTGTGTCTGCTGAGGTCCCCCTCTCTATCTTCACTTTGATGGCAGTGCATTGTTACCTTGCCCACCCAAGGGGAGGAAGGTTGTATTCTCACCTTGCATGTAAAAAGCAGAAGCAAAACTGGGCTTACTTTACTTTACCATTAAATGAAGCCCATTCCCAACAGGGTCACCTTATAGTCAAACCTTCCGGCCAAGATCCACTTCTTAAATACTATCACACCAGCCACTGGGCTTCAGCATGTGACTTTGGGAGGAACTTTTCCAAACTGTAGCAGGGCTTTGCCAGAAAAACTGAAGAGTGGTTGTGGAGTCAGGACTCGAGAGTCTCCCCCCCCCACACACACACACTATGAACTCATAAAATGGCAGATTCCTGGGGACCCCTATCAACACCAACCAAAACAGTGTCTGTCTATTGTGGAGGTTTTGAGTTCCTTTTAAATAAGAGAAGCCATTCATTGCAGATGGTGACTGCACTCTGGCTCAGGCACCGCCTTAGCTACTGAGTTTCAGAGATCATCAACATATAAGAGCCAGATCTACAGGGTGGGACAGCAGGTGAGATGAGTTTAAACAAGTAGTGAAGAGAGAAGCAGATGGCTGTGATTTGAGATGCTCTGTTCCTTGGCACTCAGGCAACCCTCAGCAGCATGAGGGTTACTATCAGGATGTATCACTCTGTTCCTGATAGTCTTGGCTTCTTCAGACACCCTCTGAGAGCAGATGGTTTTCCCGAGGTCACCTTAGTACATCTTGGACCTGACTGGCACCTCCATTCAAAAAGAGTTATGGAAATCATCTTCTATTGCTTTTATAAGTACACATATTAGTCTTCACCCCAGGATGAAGGGACATCAGTGACAAGTCAGGAAGAGGCTATTCTAGGTGGTTGTGGTGATGTGCCACTCAGCCATTCACACTTGCCTCAATAGGATGCTGTCCATCCTCTGAGGAGAACTGCTGGTACCCACACAGCCAAAGCACAAGCATGCAGAGTCAGGCATCCATGTTCCCCTCCTCCGCAAAGCAGGCAGTGGACAGGTGACACAGCAGATTGTTTCCACCCTGGAAACAGGACCACCCTTTTCTCCAACCTACTACAATAACATGGATGCCCACACCAGGCATTCTGTGACAGTCTGGAAACCAGTTTTGCCACTTTGTGAAGTAGCCTGTCAGTTTTAGGCCATCTGTTCCCTCCTCCCTAACCTCAAAGACCCCCAGGCAAGCACTGAACAATCCAAACACTTATTGCCAATCCATGCTCGACAAGTAGCCTCGGAGCCTGGATCTGGAGTCATCTCCCACAAGTAACTGTTGGGGATGAGAGTCTCATGGAGGGAAGATGCACCCAGATTAACTTGCTAGACCAAAATAGTCAGGTTACTTTCCTGTGCTGGGCCTGCAGTCTAACTTTAGGAGAGTAGCTTGTGGTTCATTTGTTACCCAACCTTTTCTCCCCATCCCCCATAAAGAATTAGACTGACTCAGTGTAGAGCATTTGTCTGGCATGTGAGAGGCCTTGGGTTCAATCCTGAGAGAGTGGAAGAACAAGAGAGAATGACTGTGAGTGTGAGAGAGCGAGAGGATCTTGATCCTCTACTTCATATCTGGGCATGAACAGCCAACCATCCTTTCTCAGTCCTTTCCATGTTAATGAGTGTCCCTCAAGATTACATAGCAAGAGGCAGCAACTCAAGCCAGCAAATCCCTCTGAGCAAGCCTGATGGCCTGAGTGTAGTGCTCTGAACATGTCCCTCATAACCTAGCACTTAAATACTTGCCTCCAGTGGATGAAGGTGTTTGGGAGGTTTAGGAGCCATGGCCTTGTTGGAGGAAATATGTCCCTAGGGGTGGGATTTTATGAGTCAAGTGCATTTCCAGTTAGCTCTCTCTGTGTTCCCTGTTTACAGATTGATGTGTGATCTCAGCTGCTCCAGCCACAGAGCAATGGTGATAGATTCTATGGTTCCTCTGGAACCATAAGCCTTAAATAAGCTTCTAAAACTTGCCTTGGTCACAGTGTTCTATCACAGCAATAGAAGAATAACTAAAACACTGAGTTGACCCCTGAACACTGAGGGAGAGGAAACACTTGACAAAGTTGTCCTCTGACTTCCACATGTGCAAGCACCTCAGCTCCCAATAATAAGCAATAAAATAAAATTCTAAAGAGGCAACAAGCAGTTTAAGTTTTAGGTCGTGGAGAATGACTGGTGTGGATAGGAGAAAACAGAAGAATCTGGGTCCTTCCTGGCCCCAGGCTAAGTCTTCCTTTTCCTTCACGGGTGCTGTCAATCTGGTTGGCACACATTCACCTTCATTATGTGATGCTGTCATTTATGCTTGTACTGGAGGCAAGCAGCTTCTGACCACATTCCACTTCACAGCCCCCTATTTTGTTGTTCTGACTCAATAGCAAAGAAATTGCCACCCCCAGTCCCAATCTGTCCCTTTCACTACTACAACCAGCACTCTGATTATAGATTAGACATGGGCAACAGCAGAGGGAAGAAGTGGCAAGCTTCAGTTTGAACACGTGAAATGGTTGGACTGTGTGTTTATTTTACAGAGAAAGGAGGGGTGACAAAGAGTGAGGGGCAGGATCCTAATGCTAACCTTTGTTTTTATTCCCAGAAAGAGGTGCTGAATGCTTAATTCTGCAACACTTTCATGAGGTACATTTTGAGATGAACCTAATCTAGCCAGTGGACTAATGGAGGTGGGGGTGGGGATTGAAACAAAAATAAAGTCTGCTAATCTGAAGCCTTGCTGGAAAAAGGAGGGGTCAACAGAAATACCTCACACCTAGTGGGTGTTCTGTAATCACCTGTTGCCAAGTGATAACTGTGCTATTTGATCTGTGTCCCAGTGGCTCTAGGGAGCTTGCTAAGTTGTCATAAAGGCAAGTAAGTATGGCTCACAATTTACTGTTGCTCAGCTGCCCTCGATGGCCATAAATCCTTGCTTGCTTCTAGGCTGTTGCAGGTGGCCCAGGCAATAGTTGAGTAGACATAATAAGAATATATTGTGATGGTTGACTTAAGGTCAAGGCTCTTGTTTATAAATAGCAGATATTAAACAGGACCACGGTTGTGTCTGTGTGTCCCAGAAAGGAAGTATGCTCATTCTCCACTCAAGGTGACAGGTTCTTCAGCTCAGATAAGGACCTGACTCAAGAGTCTTGGGTCTTTGGTCTTTGATTTCTTGTGCACATAAGAGATGGGGTGAAGGTTGACCACTGACATTCATCTGACAGTGAGTCTATACAAAAATTTTCTGCCCTCTGGTACCATACCTCTTTGGTCATGTACATGTTAAAATTCACCATGAGTGGACCCAGGGTTCCCATTTGGGGAAGAAGAAAGTCTAAAGATGGATGATGAGGACAGATACATAATAATATGATCTTCAAATTGTCACTACACAGAATGCTTTAAAAATGGTTAAAATGGTGAATTTTCTATCAAAACAGAACATGAAAGTGAGCATCCGTAATCTCCACTGCAAACTGAGCTTCTGAGGACAGGACTGTGACTCGCACCCCAAACACAGTACAGTATCCATATTTGGGTCTACACCATGTAGCTTTTACCAAATGATCAATATTGATTAAAAAATAATAGATAAATGAAGATATTCCCAATAACATGCTTGGGCCTGAAACCACCAGTAAGTGCATAATAATGTTCAAGTTAATAAGAGTAACCCATAACATAATAAGAACACTTAACTTCCTTTTAAAATTGACCCAAATTTGCAGAGGTGATGAGAACCATAATTTTTAAAGACTGTAACTACAAAACTACTAAGTCAAAAATGCAAAGGGTAGGTGGACTGTAGCTCTTGGCTTTTTCAGTGGGTTTAGCTGAACCTTTAAATACAATGTCAGTAACTAAAGAGTAGGTTGAATAAGCAGACATCCTCCATAGTCAATGAGATACTGAAAAATAGCAAACATCTATGAGCAGGCAGCATAGGCACAGGAAGTGGATCTTAAATTCTCTAACAAAATACTAGAACCTCTTACCTTTTATTGCAGTCAGGCAAGGCATTTTTACATTAGCAAAAGACAGAATTGCTAATGCTTAAGGGGATAGCAGTAGAAGGCCAAGGTGATTAAATCAGGTGTAAAATCTTTTAAATGCAACACTCCTTAATCATTTTTAAGACACATTTTTTTCTTTTTTCTTTTTTTTCTTTTTTCTTTTTTTTGGAGCTGGGGACCGAACCCAGGAGTGCTCTACCACTGAGCTAAATCCCCAACCCCTTGAAGACACATTTTAAGAATACCTTGGGACAGTAAATTATTACTTGATAAATGAATGTAAAAATATTTGGATTGATATAGAAATTATGGCAGAACATAATTTGCTTTTCTTCATGAAATTATGGGTATTACTTCAAATCCCATGTATGGTATCACTTTGTACAGGAGTCCCATAAAGTAAATTAGAACCCCTACACAAAATGGTTTTTTTTACCTCACACTGAGCAAACCTTAATAAGGGTTTTGTCACTGAGAGAGCATTTCCTGGCTAAGGGAAAGGGGACAAAGTAGAAGAAAAGACTTGGGGAGAAAGAGATAAAAAAAATATACCTTTTGTGAAGGTGAAGAAAAGCACATTCACAGCAGGATTTGATAAATATCTGCTTACAAAGCCCAGGAGCCAGGGGAAGGAGTGTGAGTGGGTTCCAGAGTCAGCCCAGACTCTGTCAATGGAAGGAAAAGGGATGAACTGTAATCAGAAAGAGCTGCCCATGATCAGAACACTCAAGATGTGTGACACAGCAAAGGTTGAGGATTCCTGCATCCTGCCCTGTGTCTCAAGTTCCCTCCCCATTCAGCATCCAAGGATATAGGTGAGGCAAGCTTCTTATCTCTCCATCACACCTTCTGTTCTTACTTCACATCTGAGTGCTTTCCTTCATCTTCCTAACCTCTTCCTCATTTCTAGTCACTCTCTTGAACATAAAGACATTGATGGAGACAATTGATCCTTCACAATCCATCCTTCACAGCAACTGAGTAAAGCAACGGGCTCTTTGTAGCTATTGGTTTTCTTGTCTAATTTTTTTTCTGAGTGGCGCGGTGCATGGAGCCATATTGGATTTGGGCCTAGCCGCTTTTTGAACTGCATGACTCAAAGTGACTAGGTGACTCTGGGCTGTTTGGCCACAGAGACTCACCCCTAAGATGACTGCCTTAAGTCTTAAAATTGTTGAATGAAAGCCTCTCCCATGAATTTACGGCACAGGAAGATAACATTCAAGGGATGCCTCAGCTCCCTTAGCAGATACCTGTTACCTCCTGAATCAACACCGGGTGTCTCCACCGCCTGACCTCATCATCTACCACCTGACCTCTTTGCCTCCAGCTATCACTACCTATATCCGCACCTCCCCCTCCTCTGTGTTTCACAAAGGACACTCCCCCTACCTGAAAGCCTTAAAAGCTGTAACGTTCACCCCAATAAACGAGACCTTGACAACAGAATCTTGCTTGGTCTCCTTCTTCTCTCGCCCCCCATTTAGGCCCAAGGGTAGCACCCCTTCGGGACCCTGAATAACTGGGTCCCCGCTGGCGGGGACAGCGTGGTATTAGGGAGTCACTGACATAGCCAAAGTTCTGTACCACAGCAGTCTCTTGAGATTTTCCCACTTTTTGAGACATAACCACCTATGTCACTATTGCTACTATTGCCTCCTCTTCCTTATTACAGATTCTTGGGCCCATTCCATAGGGATGCTAATTAAATAAAACCTGCATGATTTTGAAAGCATCTTCCACCCTACCTCCAATCCCTGTGGTTCAACTTTTTTTTTTTTTTTTTTTTTTTTTGGCCAGTTTGAACAACCTGGATTTATTTATTTATTTTTTATCTTTATTAACTTGAGTATTTCTTATTTACATTTCGATTGTTATTCCCCTTCCCGGTTCTCTCAACTTTTAGCAGCTAAAAGGCCTGGTCTTAGTAACTTCTAGCATTCTTTCTCTTTGTGAATTCAAGATAAGCCTATTTCTGCCTGCCAGGAGCTGTCTAGAGAATGACACTTGCTTTACAGTTAAACTGGGATTTAAAATGAAAAAAAAAAAAACTGCGGGGGGGGTTGGGGGGAGAGGAAGCAATCATCAGACTAGTGCAGGATTAGTCCCTCTATACACACTTATGTGCACATGCACACAAAGGCCAAGGATGCAACTATGTGCTAGTCACCTCTAGTCTTCTCAAGTGCAGTGAGAATAACCTACACTAGTTCATACAGCTGGTGGGGGAAACAGAGAATGGTCAGCATCCAAGTCAAGTGAGGACAATGAGTGTGCAAAGACTAAATATAGCAACCAAAATCTGTATCCACTCACACCCACCACAGTCGTGGAATTTCTGAGCTTCGTGAGGCCCTTGAGAACATAGAGAGGAAACACTACACAAGCTAGAAACAAACAAACCCAAAGCATTTATTTTCGATGCTCTCAGAAAGCTCAGTCACCATGGGCCTGGTCACTTGTGTTCCTCCACACGTTCTGCCCTTCTGTCGAAACCTCAATTCCCAGCTCAGAGGCTGCTCTGCAGCCAAGATCCATTTCCTTCTTTGATACTCAAAAGGATGGTACTCTTTTCGAGAGAGAGAGAGAGAGAGAGAGAGAGAGAGAGAGAGAGAGAGAGAGAGAGAGAGAGAGATCTGAATCCTCAACTTGATGGGATTTAGAATCTCCTTAGAGACACATCTCTGGGTGTGTCTGTGAGAGCATTCCCAGAAAGGTTTAACTGAAGGAGGAAGAACCATCCTGAATGGGGCCTCAGACTGAATTTAAGGGAGTGGAACACTGGATTCATCTCTCTGCTTCCTGACTGTGGACATAGTGTGACCAGCGGGTCACATTCCAGATTCCCTGCCTTCTAGGCCATGATGGTTGTCCTTTCTTCCAAGCTGTGATGGATCTGCTCAAATCACGAGCTTAAAAAATTTCCTTCCTTAGGTTGTTTTCTCAGGCGCTCTGCTACAATAAATGAGAAAAGTAACTAATACAGGCTGAAAAGCAATATTGACAGAATCCTCATCCTTTTGGCATTTTCTGAAATGCAAATGTTATGCCCAGGGAAGAGCAACAGGGGAGAAGGGAGTAGCAAAGGGAGACAGGAAGAGGGGTGACTTGGCAGCACCTCACCATAGTGCTGAGTCACAGTTACAGTTGCTAATTTGTGTGAGTCCTAAAGGTCATTAGGGAGGGACCCACTCTGAAATCTAGAGGGAGAACCTTTACAGGTTACAAAATAACCCAAGCAAAAGAAGTTGGCCAAAAAGGACCAGGAGAGAGGGGATGCATAAAGAACACAAAATAGAGAGCACAGTCAAGTATGGCCCTGAGACCGTCTTGAGTGTCAGTTAAGATGGCACACTATTCAGTAAGCAAACAGGGCAGGAACAAACAGGGCTGGTGATAAAACAAGAAAAAACTCAGAAGTTCAGCTTCAAATGGACATAAGATCTACATTGTGAATGTCAGTTGATATGTAAGAATAGAGTTTGCTGAAGGGCTTGGGTTATAGATACTAACCTGGGATTCACCAGTCATCTAATACCATAGAATCCTGAGAGATAAACTATGTAAGAGAAGAGCAACAACTGGAAAACTGTAGTTGTACCAGCAGAAGGACTCATATGGTCTGATGCCTACACACACTCACGTGTACATGCACACAAAGGCCAAGCATGCAACTATGTGCAAGTCACCTCTAGTCTTCTCAAGTTAGTCAGATGAAGAACGTTAGACCTGGTGAGGGATGGCTGCAACGCTGCCTCGGAGATACGGATGGTAAATGGACAGAGTGAAGAGCATGAAAGTCATTGGCTCCCCTACGAAGCAGCTGTCACGTGATGTGGGTACAAACCCACAGTTAGTTCAAGAGACAACAGAGAGCTGGGCCTGGTTTTGGAGTGTAAGTTCAGTTTTCTATCTGGCTAGTTCTGAACAGAACTATCTCTCCTGCCCTTTGTTTTTGGAGTCACACTGACCTGTTTTGGGATATAACTCGTTTCCCGCCACACTCCCTGCTATGCCCTGCAACCTTTGTCCACAAAGACAACTTTCAGGAACCTACAAAAAGGCCAAGGCCAGGATTGGGACAGCTCAGCAAGGCTTCCAGGTTCTTAGCTTCACCCTCACTCCCACTTGCAGGTGAAACAACAATAGCAAAACCAGAAAACCAATAAAACAACAAATAAACAAACAACAAAAACAATGGTTTGGGTTCACCCATTGCCACTGCCCATCCTCCACCTGACTCCTGTCCCATTCCCAGCTTCCTGACCAGGGCAAATCATATCTCTTTCCCATGTCTTCCTCCTGTGTAACTACAGCACCCACTACTCAGCTAGTGTTGGTATGAGCAGCAGTAACAATTGTGAGAGTCATCAGCTCCATGCTTGGCACAGAGGTCTGGGTGGAGAGGAGCTATGACCATAATGAAATGAGAAGATCTTCTGTCTGAGCTCTGTACTTGTGAGAACACTGAAGACATCAGCATGTTGCTGAGAGTAAGTAAACACCCAGTCTGTGAGGCACAGATTTAT
>NC_046155.1:107179056-107373228 GCF_011064425.1 Rattus rattus
ATTTTGATGAGACATCCTATTTATGACTGAGTGTTCCAAGACCTCTACCTTGCTGCAGAATTCCCATCGGCTGCAGGAGGAAGCTTCTCTGGTGATGGTGAGATTAGAAATATGAGTATCTTCTCTGAGGATGACACGACAAAATCTGTGCGTATGACAGAGTATCATTAACAGTCATTTTATCCTTTTTTTTCATTTTTTAGACCAGTATTATTTAGCTCTACCCTTGATCTCTGAGCTATCTAGTTTCTTAGTCAGCTATGAGCTTCCAGGCATTGTGTCTATCTCATGAGTAGGTCTAAAGTCAAATCAGTTGATTGCTTTGTGCCACCATTGTCTTAGCAAATATTGCAGGCAGTGCACCACTGGAGGTTAAAGGGTTTGTGGCTTGGTTGGTATTTTTGTTTCTCTTTTGGGATTGTGTTACATAACTTCCTGTACCAAAGGCATTACAATGTAGGGATGGATGGCTCTATGGGGGTATAAGCTTGGCATATATCATGGTCAATGAGTTGTATAGGTCTTGTCATCAGCAATGAAAACTTGCCATCAGTTTGTGAAGAGCAATCTATAGTCTTGAAAACCTGAGTTCTAGGTTTTCAATCTGTCTGCGAAACCACCCCTCCCTGTGAATATTTACTCGACAGCTTAAAATACAAAAGAGAAAAGAATGGTTCTGAAGTACCCAGAAGTAATTCGAATCAGAGGGAAAAAAATGTCAACTACTAGTTTCAGATAAGTTTTCTTCAAACCATATAATTTATTTATTAATACAACACAGTACAATATACCAAACTTAAATTTTATGTTAACAATGTAAAATTCTGTTTTCTCTCATTCAGTTGTACTATGATTTATAGTATCTATGGCAGAGCTAAATGGTTTTTATCATAAATTATTAAAGGACTATCAAATGTAGTTTATTTGCTAATGCATATATGTTGTAGATAAGGAAAAGTATAACCTGTAAAATAGAAATATATTCAAATGTAAAAAATCTTACTTGTAATAGAATTCTTGGACAAAAATGAAATTAGACTAAAGCTTTAGAGATAAAAGCAACTTCAGCAAGTGTTTTGATAAATGATGATGTTTCTTAACCTACTCCCCTGCACTGATAAGTGGATTAGGGTTAAAAAGGCCAGATTGCCCACGATACAACTCACTGACCATCTGAATCTCAAGAATAAGGAAAAGCAAAGTTCGGAAGCTTCAATCTTACTTAGAAGGCAGAAAAAAATCATGTTCAGTAGAAGGAGGGAATGACCTGGGAGGGAGAGAGAAGGGGAAGGGGGGGCAGGATCAGGTGTAGGAGGAGACTGGGAAGAAGTACAAAGAGTCAGGAAATTGAAAGGAGATATGTAACAGTGGGGGATGGGGAATTGGTCGTAGCCATTAGAAATTCCCAGATGCCAGGAAAGCAAAAGGCTCCCAGGACCCAGCTCAGATGACATAACAAAGCTGAGAGAAAACATAGGCAAGGGAACTAGTTGAAGGATAGAGCCACCCACTCATCTCAAAAATATTAATCCAGACTTGCCCCTGTCTACAGGAAATAGAAGAGCAAATAGTGGAGAAGAGACTGAAGGAAAGGCTAGTGAGTGACTGTCCCACCTACAGATCCATCCCATCTGCAAACACTAAGCCCTGACATTATTGTTGATGCCAAGAAGCACTTGCTGAGAGGAGCCTAGTATAGCTGTCCCCTGAGAGGCTCTGCTATAGCCTGACTAATACAGGTGCAGAAACTCACAGCCAATCATCAGACTGAGCACAAAGATCCTAATGAGGAAGTTAGAAGAACTTTAGAAGCTGAAGGGGTTTTCCACCCCATAGAAAGAATAACATCAACCAACCAGACACCCCTACCAAGAGCTCCCAGAGACTAAACCACTAACCAAAGACTATACATGAAGGGATGAATGGTTCTAGCTGGATATGTAGCAGAGGACTGCCTTATTTGGCATCAATGGGAGGGGATGCCCTTGTTGTTGTGGTGGCTCCACGTCCCAGCACAGGGGAATGGTACAGCAATGAGACAGCAGTGGGTAGGTGGTTCAGAGAATATCTATATAGAAGTGGAAGGGAAGAGAAATGGGAATGGGGATTTGTGGAAGGGAAACCAGGAAAAGGGAAAACATTTGAAATGTAAATAAATAAAATAACCAATAAAAAAGTGCATGTATTTATATGAGCCTTCATTATACTTAGCCAGTAAACTTTCTCACCTCTTCTGTTGGACTTCTTTCAAGTCTTCTTTACCTAATCCTAATGGGTCCAAACTATCATTTGTTTGTATACTATGTTATGCCTTTCCCTATCCATTAGTAATTGGATTCTTCTGTTAAAGTAATTTCATGAATATGTTTTAAAACAAAACTATTTTATTTTTCTAATTATTTTGTTTATTTACATCCCAAATGTTGCCCCCATGCCTCATCATAGATTTCTTCCTCCATCTGCTCTCCCCTTTGCCTCTGAGAGGATACTTCTACTGATATCTCCCTATCCAGAAGCATTAAATCTCTATAGGATTAGGTACATCCTCTCCCACTGAGGCTAGACAAGTTAGCCCCCTGCTGCACTAGCCTGTGTTTGCTCTTTGCTTCATGTCTCAGTTTCTGGGAGTTCCAAGGGATCCAGGTTAGTTGATATTATTGGCCTTCCTATGAGGTTGCAATACCATTGAGTTTCTTCTATCCTTCCTCTAACTCTTCCATAGGTGTCCCTGACATCTTTCCAGTACTTGGCTGTGTCTGTTTCTGTCTCAGTCAGCTGCTGGTAGGGCCTCTCAGAGGACATCTATGCTAAGCTCCTGTCTGCAAGCACAACATAGCATCAGTCATGATATCAGGGATTAGTGCCCACCATGGGATGGACCCCAAGTTGGGCAGGTGATAGGTCAGTCATTCCTTTAGTCTCTGCTCCACTTTTGTCCCTGCATTTCTTTTAGAGAGAAGTAATTTTGTGTTGGAAGTTTTATATGTTGGTTGCTGTCCCATTTATCCACTAGGGTTGTTCTCTGATTGTGGGAGGTAGTCTCTTCAGATTTCATATCCCCACTGTTGGAGATTTGAGGTAAGGTCAGCCACATTGACCAGGAATGTGGAAATCTCCCCCATCCCAGGTCTCTGTGACTTTCTAGTGGTACCCCTAACCTTAGTCCTGGCAGCTGCATATTTCCATTAATTCTTCTCTTCCCCATACCTGATGCTACTCCCCTTTTCCCAACCCTGCTCACTCTCACCCAGGTTCCATCCTCCCTCTGCCTTAAATATTTTGTTTCCTCCTTCTACATGGGATTTATATTTCTTGAAGAAAACACCAGTGGTTCGGGCACTAAGATCCAAATTTGATAAATAGGACCTCTTGAAACCGAAAAGCTTCTACCTCTATAAGGCAAAGGATACTGTCAATAGGACCAAATGGCAGCCTACAGATTAGAAAAAGATCTTCACTAACCCTGCATCTGAGAGAGGGCTAATATCTAAAATATATGAAGAAATTACACTCTAAAAACAACTAAAATGAGGTACAGAGCTAAACATAATTCTCAACAGAGAAATCTCTAATGGCCAAGAAACACTTAAAGAAATGGGCAATATCCTTAGTCATCAGGGAAATGCAAATAAAAATGACACTGAGATTCCTCCTTATACCAATCAGAATGGCTAAGAGCAAATCTCAAGTGACAGCACATGCTGGTGAGGATGTGGAGTAAGAAAAACAATCTTATGTTGCTGGTAGAGTTGTAAACTTGTAAAACTACTATGGAAATCAATTTGGTGCTTCCTGAGAAAATTGGAAATAGCTCTACCTAAAAGACACTTGATGATATCACAAGGACAAATGTTCCACTATGTTCATAGCGATATTATTTTAAAAGCCAAAAACTGGAAGCAATCTAGATATCCTTCAACTGAAGAATGGACCTAGAAAATATCATCCTGAGAGAGATAACTCAGTCATAAATGAATATAGATGGCATATACTCACTGATAAGTGGATATTAGGAAGAAAGGACAAAATACCCATGATACAACTCATAGACCATATGAAGGTCAAGAAGAAGGAAGACCAAAGCTTGGATGTTTCAGTCTTTCTTAGAAGGGAGAATGACGGGGAGAGAGAGCTCACCGCCCAGACAGGTTGGCACTCCTGAAACTGCAGGACGGGAGAGACCGCCAATACTGCCCACCCTTGCCCACATCCCTGGCCTAAGAGGAAACTGTATAGGGCCTCTGGGAACAGGAAGATAGGTGCACACAAGAGGCAGGTCCCCTGCAGTCCAAACACCACCTGGATCTGAAGGGACCCAATCAATAGCTCCCTGCACTAAAATCCCGTGGGAAGGAGAGCTAAACCTTCAGAGGGGAAGACATACCTAGGGAGCCGGAAAAGACTACACTCTGCCCACATTTCTGACTCTAGAGGAAAACACCTAACGCCATCTGGGAACCCTGTGCAGAGGGGCCCAAGGAAAGGTGGGGCAGGCCCTTTTGGTTGCCGCCCTCACAGAGAGCTGAAGTGAAGTCCCCGAGGAGTGACTTCAGGCCTGAGACCAGAGGTAAGACCAACTTTTCTGTTCCAAGTGACCTGCCTGGTGGACTCAGGACACACGCCCACATGAGCAGCTGAAGACCAGTAGACAGGAAAGATTACACGCCTGAAAGCAGAACACTCTGTTCATATAACTGGCTGAAAGAAAACAGGAAAACAGGTCTACAGCACTCCTGACACACAGGCCTATAAGATGGTCTAGCAACTGTCAGAAATAGCAGATCAAGGTAATACCAGAGACAAGCTGATGGCAAGAGGCAAGCTCAGGAACCCAAGCAACATAAACAAAGACTACATGACATCATCAGAGCCCTATTCTCCCACCAAAGCAAACACTGAATATCCAAACACACCAGAAAAGAAAGATCTTGATTTTAAATCACATTTTATCACAATGATGGAGGACTTCAAGAAAGACATAAAAAACTCCCTTAGAGAGACTCAGGAAAACATAAACAAACAAGTAGAAACCTATAGAGAAGAATCACAAAAATCCCTGAAAGAATTACAGGAAAATACAATCAAACAGGTGAAGGAATTAAAAATGGACCACCATGAGCTAAAGTTGGTATTAAATAACAACAAGGGAAGAACACCCACATATACATGGAAATTGAATAATGCTCTACTCAGAGATAACCTGGTCAAGGAAGAAATAAAGAAAGAAATTAAAGACTTCTTAGAATTTAATTTAAATGAAGGTACAACATACCCAAACTTATGAGACACATGAAAGCTTTGCTAAGAGGAAAACTCATAGTTCTGAGTGCCTGCAGAAAGAAACAGAAGACAGCATATATCAGCAGCTTGACAGGACACCTAAAAGCTCTAGAACAAAAAGAAGCAAATACACCTACGAGGAGAAGAAGGCAAGAAATAATCAAACTTAGAGCTGAAATTAACCAAGTAGAAACAAAAAGGAGCATACAAAAAATCAACAGAATCAAAAGCTGGTTTTTGAGAAAATCAACAAAATAGATAAACCCTTAGCCAGACTAACCAGAGGACACAGAGAGAGGGTCCAAATTAACAAAATCAGAAATGAAAAGAGAGACATAACTACAGAATCAGAGGAAATTAAAAAAAATCATCAGATCCTACTACCAAAGCCTCTATTCAATAAAACTTGAAAATCTAGAGGAAATGGACAATTTCCTAGACAGATTCCAGGTACCAAAATTAAATCAGGAACAGATAAAACAACCCCATAACTCCTAAAGAAATAGAAGCAGTCAATAAAAGTCTCCCAACCAAAAAGAGCCCAGGTTCAGATGGGTTCAGTGCAGAATTCTATCAGACCTTCATAGAAGACCTCATACCAATACTATCCAAAGTATTCCACAAAATTGAAACAGATGGAGCACTACCGAATTCCTTCTATGAAGCCACAGTTACTCTTATACCAAACCACACAAAGACCCAACAAAGAAAGAGAACTTCAGACCAATTTCCCTTATGAATATCGACACAAAAATATTCAATAAAATTCTGGCAAACTGAATCCAAGAGCACTTCAAAATGATCATCCACCATGATCAAGTAGGCTTCATCCCAGGCATGCAGGGATGGTTTAATATACGGAAAACCGTCAACGTAATCCACTATATAAACAAAATGAAAGATAAATACCACATGATCATTTCATTAGATGCTGAGAAAGCATTTGACAAAATTCACACCCCTTCATGATAAAAGTCCTAGAAATAACAGAAATTCAAGACCCATACCTAAACAGAGTAAAAGCCATATACAGCAAACCAGTAGCTAATATTAAAAAAAATGGGAAGAATCTTGAAGCAATCCAACTAAATAGAGGGACTAGACAAGGCTGCCCACTCTCTCCCTACTCATTAAATATAGTTCTTGAAGTTCTACCCAGAGCAATCAGACAACAAAAGGAGATCAAAGGGATACAGATAGGAAAGGAAGAAGTCAAAATATCACTATCTGCAGATGATATGATAGTATATTTAAGTGATCCCAAAAGTTCCACCAGAGAACTACTAAACCTGATAAACACCTTCAGCAAAGTGGCTGGGTATAAAATGAACTCAAATAAATCAGGTGCCTTCCTCTACACAAAAGAGAAACAAGCCGAGAAAGAAATTAGGGGAACAACAACTTTCATAATAGTCTCGAATAATATCAATTATTTCAGTGTGACTTTAATCAAGCAAGTGAAAGATCTGTATGATAAGAACTTCAAGACTCTGAAGAAAGAAATTGAAGAAGATCTTAGAAGATGGAAAGATCTCCCATGCTCATGGATTGGCAGGATTAATATAGTAAAAATGGCCATTTTACCAAAAGCGATCTACAGATTCAATGCAATCCCCATCAAAATACCAATCCAATTCTTCAGAGAGTTAGACAGAAAAATATGCAAATTCATCTGGAATAACAAAAAACCCAGGATAGCTAAAACTTTCCTCAACAATACAAGGTCTTCCGGGGGAATCACAAACCCTGAACTCAAGCAGTATTACAGAGCAATAGTGATGAAAATTGCATGGTATTGGTACAGAGACAGACAGATAGACCAGTGGAATAGAATTGAATAACCAGAAATGAACCCACACACCTATGGTCACTTGATTTTTGACAAAGGAGCCAAAACCATCCAATGGAAAAAAGAGCATTTTCAGCAAATGGTGCTGGTTCAACTGGAGGTCAGCATGTAGAAGAATGCAGATCGATCCATGCTTATCACCCTGTACAAAGCTTAAGTCCAAGTGGATCAAGGACCACCACAATAAACCAGATACACTCAAACTCATAGAAGAAAAAGTGGGGAAGAATCTCAAACACATGGGCACTGGAGAAAATTTCCTGAACAAAACACCAATGGCTTATGCTCTAAGATCAAGAATTGACAAATGGGATCTCATAAAACAGCAAAGCTTCTGTAAGGCAAAGGACACTGTCGTTAGGACAAAACAGCAACCAACAGATTTGGAAAAGATCTTTACCAATCCTACAACTGATAGAGGGCTTATATCCAAAATATACAAAGATCTCAAGAAGTTAGACTTCAGGAAGACAAATAACACTATTAAAAATTGGGGTTCAGAGCTAAACAAAGAATTCACAGCTGAGGAATGCCAGATGACTGAGGAACACCTAAAGAAATGTTCAACCTCTTTAGTCATAAGGGAAATGCAAATCAAAACAACCCTGAGATTCCACCTCACACCAGTAAGAATGGCTAAGATCAAAAACATAGGTGACAGCACATGCTGGCGAGGATGTGGAGAAAGAACACTCCTCCATTGTTGGTGGGATTGCAGACTGGTTCAACCATTCTGGAAATCAGTCTGCAGATTCTACAACCATTCTGGAAATCAGTCTGCAGGTTCCTCAGAAAATTGGACATTAATCTACCTAAGGATCCAGCTATACCTCTCTTGGGCAAATATCCAAAAGACACATGTTCCACTATGTTCATAGCAATCTTAATTATAACAGCCAGAAGCTGGGAAGAACCCAGATGCCCGTCAACAGAGGAATAGATACAGAAAATGTGGTACATCTATACAATGGAATACTACTCAGCTATCAAAAACAGTGAGTTTACGAAATTCATAGGCAAATGAATGGAACTGGATAATATCATCCTGAGTGAGGTAACCCAATCACAGAAAAACACACATGGTATGCCTTATTGATAAGTGGATATTAGCCCAAATGCTCGAAGTAACCTAGATGCACAGAACACATGAAACTCATGAAGGATGACCAAAATGTGAATGCATCACTCCTTCTCACCCTTGGGAAGGAATAGGGAGGCAAAATTTAAAACAGAGGCAGAAGGAATATCCATTCAGAGTCTGCCCCACATGTGGCCCATACATATACAGCCACCAAACTAGATAAGATGGATTAAGTAAAGAAGTGAAGGCTGACAGGAACCGGATGTAGATCTCTCCTGAGAGACACACCCAGAATACAGCAAATACATAGGCGAATGCCAGCAGCAAACTACGGAACTGAGAACGGGACCCCCGTTGAAGGAATCAGAGAAAGGATTGAAAGAGTTTGAAGTGGCTTGAGACTCCATATGAACAACAATGCCAATGAATCAGAGCTTCCAGGGACTAAGCTACTACCCAAAGACTATACATGGACTGACCCTGGGCTCCAACTGCCTAGGTAGCAATGAATAGCCTAGTAAGAGCACCAGTGGAAGGGGAAGCCCTTGGTCTTTCCAAGACTGAATCCCTAGTGAACGTGATTGTTGCGGGGGAGGGCAGTAATGGGGGGAGGATGGGGAGGGGAACAACAATATAGAAGGGGAGGGGAAAGGGTTAGGGGGATGTTGGCTGGGAAACTGGGAAAGGGAATAACAATTAAAATGTAAATAAGAAATACCCAAGTTAATAAAGATGGGAAAAAATAAAATAAAATAGGTGAACACAGCAAAAAAAAGGGGGGGGAATGACTTATGGGAGAAAATATGGAGAGAAAGTGTAGAGAGGGGACTGAAGGATATGCCATCCAGAGACTGCCCCTCCTGCGTATCCATCCCATATACAGACACCGAACACTATAGCAGATACCATGAAGTGTATGTTGACAGGAGCCTGATATAGCTGTCTCCTGAGAGACTCTTTCAGAGCCTGACAAATATAGAGGTGAATACTTGCTGTCAACCATTGGACTGAGCACCATGTCCCCAATGGAAAAATTAGAGAAAAGACTGAAGGAGCCCAAGGGATTTGCAACCCCATAGGAAGAACAAGAATATCAACCAACTATACCCCCCACCCCAGAGCTCCTAGGGACTAAACTACCAACCAAAGAGTACACGTGGAGGAATACGTTGCTCCAGCTGCATATTTAGCGAGGATGGTCTTATCTGGTATCAATGGAAGGGGAGGCCCTTTGTCCTGTGAAGGCTCTATGCTCCAGTGTAGGGGAATGTCAGGATGGTGAGTTGGGAGTGGGTGGGTGGGTGGAGGAGCACTTTCATAGAAATGAGGGGGGAGTTGGTGGGTTTTGTGGATGGGAAAGCAGGAAATGGGCTAACATTTGAAATATAAATAAATAAAATATCAAAAAATAAGTGTGTGTGTGTGTGTGGGTGTGTGTGGGAGAGGGAGAGAGAGAGAGAGAGTGAGAGAGAGAGAGAGAGAGTGAGAGAGAGAGAGAGAGAGCACTCCATGCTTCATGCATATGTGTTAGCTTATTGTTCTTTCTTTAGGACTTCTAACCCTGAGACTTGAGGTCTTATCTGATTACTTAAGCCTGTTCTTATTATTCCCTTCCTCCTACTTGGTTTCCTTGTTAAACCTTGATTTGAGGGTTTGTGATTAGTTATATTGTAACTTACTGTGTCCTGCTCAGTTGATGACCTTAAGATAGCTGCTCAGTTCTAAAGAGAAATGGAGGAGAAGTGGGTTTCGGGAGACGGAAGAAGGAAGGATAAGTAACAGAATTGAAGCAAGACGGAGCTATTGTCTTATGTAATAGATGAGAGAAGAATAAATTTTTAAAACTGTCCTTCATATATTATTATTTAAAAACGATTTTCTATAAGAATAATTAATATGGTATGCATGCAAACACATACACACACATGTAAATATATATATTTCCCCAATTTTGAACTTTCAATTATAGAAATATCTATGCTTTTGTAAAGAACATCCAAGTGTGAAAAACAATCCATCTGGTACATAGTCTATTTGAAAGAAATCTTGTTTTGTTGATCTCATAATTTTTAGATTCACCAAAATAATGCACTAAGCTATATGGAAATATGTAAATGTAATGCAGAACATATGAATATATACAATATACATTAAATAACAGACTATACATTAATTTTATTTTCAATTGTAGAGGAGGAGTGGTTCAGCAAGCTGCATTAATCTACTATGTAATGTTCCTGAACTAAGTTAAGTCCAGCTAACTTAATGTATTATGCTCTGTAAGTAGAATCCATTGCAAACCTCCCTTTTAAAATGAGACAAGGAGAGATGGAAAATAAACACAAAGCATTGATATATTACCACGATAAAGGACTTCCTGCTAAGAAAGCCAAGGATTGATTTACATTAAAAATGTGATTTACTCCAGAAAGAGAATAATTAAGCATTAGTCAATTGCTAAGACATTTTAATAGTATCCTTCTAACAGCTGAAAGTGCATTAAAAGACTAAAAATCTGGACCTGGGGAAAGATTCATTAATTAAACAAAAATCCGTTCTCTTCAAACTGTGAACCTGTCAAAATGTTTTCAAGTGTGTTTATCAGATAAAACAGATACTTACTTACACTCAGAGAGGCTATGAATTTATATCGGTCCTAGAATCTGGAAGTGTTAGCCATTTGAAGAGTTGAAGCTGAGAGATTAATTCAAAGTATAAAAATACTGTTATACTGTTATAATGAATTAATGAAATATAGTGTACATGCCGGGCTTCTGTGTTTAGCCGAATGTTTTATGGAATATTACAAAGGTTTGAAAAAAAATGCTCCCTCTCCTCAAGGTGCTTCAACCTAGACTGCAGAAGCAAAAGGAAGATGGGTGAAGTAAACCCTGTGATAACAGCGTCCAATGAGCTTTGAAAGGAACCAATCAGTATGGACTCAGAGTCTTGTGTGGCAAAATGTACAAACTAAACTCATTGGTGATTAAGCCCAAGTCAACAGTAATGTACTGGTGTCACAGCAAGGAAAAACAAAACAAAACAAGCATTCCGGCTTGGAGTAACTTAGCTAGGAATGAGTCCAGATTTGAATTCTCTACTCCATGCTTCTTATGTCTTTCATTCTATCTGTTGCATGAGCCTGAATCTGTGCTTACCTGTGTGTTCATGTGTGCATTTCTGTGATGTGTATCCATAACAAACAGCTTCACTCTTGTCTTAAATCAAGTACATAGAAATCATTACATGGAGTAGGAATGCTATAGTTTCTGAAATCTTAACTGAGTTCCAAGGGGTTAAATCACTGGATCCAACTGATGCCAACTGACCCACACAACAACAGTACTTTAATATCATTCTTTATCAACTAGTATTCATAAATGGATATTCATTTTATGAGGCTGCTTTCATCCTCTGTATTTGCTGCTCTCAGGAAGTGGTATGCATGCACTGTTTTGATTGAGAAACATGAAAACTTACATAAGTTAACGGTAGAGTTTTACATTAGACTAGGCTTTAAAAGATGATTACAGGGGAAATTCAAGGCAAATAAGATTGGTTCATATTTTGTTCTCTTAACTGGCTGAGTACACAGTAAACAACTCCTTTAAGACTTATCTGAATTCAAGGTATATTATTAATTTCAGCTGTGCATTCCAGTAAAAGTTTTAGTCTCTTACTGTGAAGGTAAGAGAGATATTTACAATATTCAATCATCAAAGTAAAAGTAAAGTGTATAGATATAGGTGTGTGTTGTTCAAGGGTACTATTTTCCAGATTTTAAGCGTGGCGGATATGAAATAGATAAGAAGCTTGCAGTGTTTTCAGAAGGGCCAATCTATCTAAGGACTGGAAAAGAAAATCCTTGATAAGTGGTGGGGTAAGTAATTGTTTGAAAAGCACTGATTCTTTGTTTGAAATAACCATGGGGTTGAAACTACCACCAAATTAGCTTGCAATATAATCTACAAAATAACAGTGTTATTGAAATTACAAAGAAGTAATGTAATATTTAAGCTACTTGGATTAATTTTTATATTTCTGTGTCATTGTATATTATTGGAGTAAAACTAATGTAGCCGGCCAATGTTGCATACAGGAGAGCATGGAGAGCTAGGCTTAAGTTGATTCCAGGGTTAGCCAATGAGGAAAGCCAGGTTTTGGCTTTGAAGCATTTTACACAATGTTTACTTCAGTCTCTTCCATCACATTATAGCTAACTTTCTCTCTTGCTGGATTTCTAATCTGAATAACCATATTTTGTCTTTAGTTTTCAAGGTATCAGAACACTTAATACAGCCTATCTTAATTTACATATTTATGTATTTCAGTCATCAGTCATTGCCTCATCTCCAAATGAATTCATTTCTAGAAATTCATCCTTCTTAAAGTCAATTTGGAATTCCTTCATTCTTAAAGATGTCTCGAAAATTCTGTGTGGCTTTTCATTCTCTCTGTGGTGAGAAAAATAGCAATAATTTAGTAGATAAAGAGGTACTAGCATCCCAACTTCTTATAGCTCTGGGATGAAGTCAAATAGATGCAGATATAGAACCTTTTTTTTGTGAAAATAGTCCTTGCTTTCAGAAAGTACATTTTTTTCAGATCCTGCAACCAAGTTAATAATATGCCTTGAGATCATCAAAACTACACTCATTCTGTTTTCCTAGTGTGTACCCAGACCATTTCAATTTAATTTGCCTACTAAAAGGGCAATGAAACCAACTGTACCATGCCTTGTATACCCCAAATAATCAATTTTCCATCCTAATCCAGACCTATACTTTTAATCTTAAATAATATATTCTATGTCACTAGCCCAGAACAGTTGTCTGTGTGTGTGTGCGTGTATGTGTGTGTGTGTGTGTGTGTGTGTGTTAGTTTGCTGAAAGCAACATCTAAATTAAAATCAACCTAATAGAAAACAAATGTCTATGAATGTTGAAAAAGTGGCTATAGGATGATAATATCTATCAATTTTGAGATTTATACTACATCAGAAGGGTTCAGTAAGTAAATAATTCCCTTGTAAACTATGATTAATAAAATAATAGAAGATATTCTTCATTCCTTGCCTATAGCATGATTTTGGTGATGTTTAATTATTATGTAAATAGCCCTTTTAATTTTTAATTATTTTTATTTGGTCTTTGGTAGTGATAATAGGCACAGAAGGAAGACAGCAGAAAATAAGTGGAGGATTCAACTTTGAGCTTACTAGTTTCCATTAAATTTCTCTTATGAATTTGTAAGTAATCTATAAGAGGCCATTGGTTTATTGCAAGGCACTTACTCTGTACAATTTGATATTTTCTCTTTTTTATTGGATATTTTATTTATTTACATTTCAAATGTTAGCCTCTTTTCTGGTTTCCCATCTGCAAACCCCTATCCCATCCCCCCCTTACCTTGCTTCTATGAGGTGCTCCCCTACCCACTCCTGCTTCACCTTTCTAGCATTACTCTACACTAGGGCATCAACCCTTCACAGGACCAAGGGCCTGCTCTCCCATCGATGCCCGATAAGACACCTTCAACACCTTCAGTCCTTCCTCTAATTCTTCCATTGGGTTCCCTGTGACCAATCCAATGGTTGGCTTCCAGCATCTTCATCTGTATTGGTCAGGATCTAGCAGACCCTTTCAGGAGACAGCAGTATCAGACGCCTGTCAGCAAGCACACCTTGGCATCTGCACTAGTGTCTGGGTTTGGTGTCTTCATGAGGGATGGATCCCCAGGTGGGGCAGTCTCTAGATAGCCTTTTCTTCAGTGTCTGCTCTACTCTTTTTCCCTGTATTCTATTTAGACAGGAGCAATTCTGGGTTGAAATTTTGGAAATGGGGTGTGCCCCATCTCTCAACTAGGGAGCCATGCCAAACCTCTGGATATGGTCTCCACAGGTTCTCCCTCCCTTTTGGGGAGGATTTCAGATAATTTTATACCCATGGGGTCCTGGGAGGCTCTTGGTTCTCTGGCATCTGGGACTTTCTGGTTGCTACCTCCAGTAATCCACCACCAATTACTACATACCTCTGTTCAATTTCCTGACCATCTCTACACCTCCTCCATCTCCTCCCATACCTGATTCTGCCCCTCTTTTCCCCTCTTCCTCCTCTCTTCCATCAAAGTCCCTCTTACCCTCTACTTCCCTTAATTATTTTGTTCCCCCCTTCTAAGTAGGGCTGAAACATCCACTCTTTGGTCTTCTTTCCTCTTGAGCTTCATGTGGTCCATGAGTTACACGATGGGTATTCCAAGCTCTTTGTTTAATATCCACTTATCATCAAGTACATACAATATGTTTTCTTTTGTGACTGAATTTCCACACTCAGGATGATATTTTAGATCCATATATTTGCTTGTGAATTTCACGAAGTCTTTTTTTTTTCATTTTTATTAACTTGAGTATTTCTTATTTACATTTCGATTATTATTCCCCTTCCCAGGCCAACATCCCCCTAACCCCTCCCCCTCCCCTTCTATATGGATGTTCCCCTCCCCATTCTCCCCTCACTACCGCCCTCCCCCCAACAATCACATTCACTGGGGGTTCAGTCTTGGAAGGGCCAAGGGCTTCCCCTTCCACTGGTGCTCTTACTAGGCTATTCATTGCTACCTATGAGGTCAGAGTCCAGGGTTAGTCCATGTATAGTTTTTGGGTAGTAGCTTAGTCCCTGGAAGCTCTGGTTGGTTGGCATTGTTGTTCATATGGGGTCTCAAGCCACTTCAAACTCTTTCAGTCCTTTCTCTGATTCCTTCAACGGGGGTCCCGTTCTCAGTTCAGTGGTTTGCTCCTAGCATTCGCCTATGTATTTGCTGTATTCTGGGTGTGTCTCTCAGGAGAGATCTACATCCGGTTCCTGTCAGCCTGCACTTCTTTGCTTCATCCATCTTATCTAGTTTGGTGGCTGTATATGTATGGGCCACATGTGGGGCAGGCTCTGAATGGGTGTTCCTTCTGCCTCTGTTTTAATCTTTGCCTCCTTATTCCCTCCCAAGGGTATTCTTGTTCCCCCTTTAAAGAAGGAGTAAAGCATTTCCATTTTGGTCATCCTTCTTGAGTGTCATGTGTTCTGTGCATCTAGGGTAATTCAAGCATTTGGGCTAATAGCCACTTATCAATGAGTGCATACCATATGTGCTTTTCTGTGATTGGGTTACCTCACTCAGGATGATATTTTCCAGTTCCATCCATTTGCCTATGAGTTTCATAAAGTCATTGTTTTTGATAGCTGAAGTCATTATTTTTAATATCTGAGTGGTAATCCATTCTGTAAATGGACTACATTTTCAAAATCCATCCCTCTGTTGAGAGACATCTGGGTTGTTTTCAATTTTGGGCTATTATAATATGGCTGCTATGAACATAATGGAGCATGTTCCCTTGTTATACATTGGAACATCTTTTGCGTATATGTCCAGGAGTGGTATAGCTAGTTCCTCAGGTAATACTATGACCATTTTCAGATAAACAGCCAGACTAAATTCCAGAGTGGTTGTACCAGCTTGTAATCCCATCAACAGTGGAGGAATGTTCCTCTTTCCTCACATCCTGGTCAGTATCTCTTTTCATCTGACTTTTGGGTTTTAGCCATTCTTACTGGTGTGAGGTGGAATTTCAGGGTTGTTTTGATTTGCATTTCCCAGATGACTAAGGATGTTGAACATTTTTTTAGGTACTTTTCAGCCATTCAATATTTTTCAGTTGCAAATTCTTTGTTTACCTCTGTAGCCCATTTTTTAAATAGGGTTATTTGATTCTCCAGAGTCTAACTTCTTGAGTTCTTTATATATTTTGGATATTAGCTCTCTATCAGATGTAGGATTGTTAAAGATATTTTCCCAATCTGTTGGTTGTCATTTTGTCCTATTGACAGTGTCCTTTGCCTTATAGAAGCTTTTCAATTGTATGAGGTCCCATTTTTCAATTCTTGATCTTAGAACATTAGCCATTGGTGTTTTGTTCAGGAAAATTTCTCCTGTACTCATTTGTTCAAGGCTTTTCCCCACTTTCTCTTTTAACTTGTTAATTCAGAACTTGTAGGACTCTAGTGAGGCTGAAGGTTAACATGAATTAGTACCTTGTCATATTGGTGCTGTTTTGTACAATAGAATTTTCAACAATAATTTAAAGTATAAGCTTTTAACTAGTAACATGTTAGGAAGTTGAATGTACACAACATTTATACAATGGTGTATAAAATAGATAAATGAATATGAATAACAAAGCTGGTTCTTTGTCACGTTCCTGTGCTTTCTGAAATAGCTATACATTTGAAACACCAACTCATTATTCCATCCATGCCTGAACTATCCATTAAAAGGCAGATAATACTAGCAACCATAGATTCATTCACAGTTATTCATCCTTACGTGAGGGACATGAATGCATTTTCATGTACTACATATGGAAAGAGAGGCTTGTGAGACCGTACCAAAGTAAAACTGAAATTAGGATCTAGACCTCTTCACTCCCACTTCATGAGTATCTACCACATTCATACAATGTCTAAGGATTTTTTAGACTTCCCTAAAGAAAGTATCTTCCTGCAACATCTATGCTCAAAAAATTCATCGAGGGGCTTGAGATGACATTCTTCACACTCAAGTAATTCAACTTGCTATTGTTGAGTAAGGAAGAAGACAAGGCTACAACAAACAGTAAATAGATATTAGTAAACACAAAAGTAGATAAAATGAAGAACAGATTTATGAAGGTGCATTTTCAAGCAGAAAAATATCAAGAAATACGAAAGATATAAAGTGATAATTTTATATTCTCTAGAGCCTACTGAATAAAATGATAATGGCAGGAAAATGCCAACTTTTTCATTAAATAAAACTGATTTGTTTTGGGAGAATTTTATCTGATTTGTTTAATACATTACTTTAATCACTGTATAGAGATGAATGGAATAAGGCTGAAATAAAAGTAGCTAAACTTCTCAGAATGTATTATGCGGGCAACCAAAGAGAATAGTTTGGACTAAGAAAATCATAGTGACTATTGTTCTTTATAGCCTAAGATGCTTTTGCATTTTTACTTTTTTCAAAACTCTTTCTATAGAGAGAATTTGGATGGATGCTCTCACAGTCTGAGTCAAAGTCACACACTTATTCCCCATCTCAGTGTAAATGCATACACATGTCACCCGGGTGGCTTTCCAGTCCTCCACATTCTCCTTTCCTTGTCTTTCAAGGCATTTTCTCTGCTTTTGCGTAGCTTCTTTTGCTCTAATTTCTGAGGCACTTACTTTAAAAACTGACAAATTCATAGATAGAAGTAAAGATATGGTAAAAAGGTAAAATGAAAGGGAGCTGAAGAAAAGCACAGTTACAGATCAAATTTGAGACAGACAGCATGGTGATGACTGCTGTGAAGTATTCCAACAGTGTTTTGTTTGCTTTGATTTAAATACACATTTCTGGAATTCTTTTCAAATGCCCAGTTCACAGGGGCACACAGTATGAACAGGAGATATCAATAGGTACCTCATCAGACTTTAGGAACAACAGTTGACAACAGAACCTCATGACCCAATGCTAGATGAATGGGAACACACACACACACACACACACACACACACACACACACACACACACACACACACATACACACGTGCACAGGCACACATGCACACACACATGCACACACACAACTGGAGAAGCTGGAGTGTTTGATAAGTTACTGAGACAAATGCTTTACCTGACTGTGACTTGACCCACATAATATGCCTGGAAGGCTATTGACATAATACCAAAGCTTAGAATATGGCCATCATCCTGTAATACCTAACTAGCTAACTTGCAATCAATGTCTATGTTTGACTTTTCTGTCTTCTTAATACAGAGAGAGAGAGAGAGAGAGAGAGAGAGAGAGAGAGAGAGAGAGAGAGAGAGAGAGCGCACTCAGAAAGGGGAATTCTCAAGGAGCACATTGTAATTAATAAGCAAATTAGATATATTAAGAAACATCATTCACTAAGAAAAACTGATTTCAATTATGAATTGCATGGGTAAGATGACTTGTGTGTTGACATTTGGACTGGGAATGAGCTGGTATTGAGGACTTACATGACAGCATCTCTGGAGACTGGGTCAATTTAGAACACTAAACACAAGACCAACTGCATACAAGTGTTTCACAGTACATAAGAGTTCACACAGAGTGGGAGATACTATATAAGCAAGTTTTAAAAGGTCTTATTTTAAGAAAAGAAAATCTTATAAAATATTTCTAATTTTTTCTTTGTTAGGGAAGTGCACTAATACTGGCTCATTCCTCAAGACATACTTTTTACATGTCAACTAGTATGTTATAGTATCTGAAGGAGACAAGGCAACAATCATATGTATACTAAACCACAAATTGTATTTGTAAAATACCATTTTTTTCTGGGACACAGACATGCTTCATTTCAACTTTCAGTTGCTTTTCTAAATTTTACCAAGTTATAGAGTGGTTATTGATTAACTTTGCATATTGCCTTGCTCTATATTGTTTATTTCTGTATGTATACACTCATCATATGACTATGTTAAACATATGATCATGGATAGTCTTTTTTCTCTAAATAATTATCTATTACTCTTTATGTTTCTGTGAAACATCCACATACTTCAGAATTTAGACCACAAGCATTTATCAATTCTAAGTTTATATGACAGAAATACATGGTCGGAATGGTCGCAGTTATCACAAAGTTGACATGAACAGGATGATGGGACACATTCCTTATTGAGGGCTCTATTGAAGAAGCTATTTTTATATTAATTCAGACTGATGATGAGTTCATGACCCTGTGTTTGTAAGAGTGAGAATTCAGGTCCTACAAATATAATTAATAAGGCCATACTAATTTCTGGAGACTTCCTGCTAGCTCTCATGTATAGCTCAGAAATAGTAAGCCCTTTCAAAGCTCCATCAACCTTGGAGTTTTGTTACTTCTGTTTTAGTCATTTCTTTGTATTTTTTGCATTTCCTTTGCTTTCACTAGACCAAGAACCAACAGATCAAATACAGTCTACTCATATAAATCAAGATAATATGGCTTTCTGAAATTATGTGACCTAACTTGAATATGAAAAATACCTCTTTATGTTATCCTCTGATCCCACTGATTTTCTTGTGGTTATCTTTGACGGGACATCACACTATCATAATATATTATATCTTTACTACTCCATCATTTTCAGATACCATAAAAAAGAATGGTTTTTTAATATATACATTGGCTTTCATTTTTATTATTATAATTATGAGTATTCTTTTCTTCTCAAAAGAAACTGTATATGTTAAACTAGTTTTAAGAGATGTTTTCACTAGGTCATTGGAAGAAACATGGGCACTTCCATTTTATTGTTGTAATAGTTTATAAACAAATTTATAGGAATTGATTGTTGTATAGCTCTTTGCTTCAGGATCGAAACAGGTCTCCAAGGAGCTTCTTAAAACACAAGGTAAACAACTCAAAATAGATTCAAGAAGTCACTGAAAAGGACCAGTTTTACCACAGACCATTGTTCAAAGAGTAAACAATATACTGACTGTTTTCACACAAGCCAATCTACAAAGGGAGCTTATAGACTAGTCCAGCTAAGATGCACATAATGGCATTGCCTGGAAGAAGCAGAAACTGGGTGTCCTACAAGGAATTTAAACCATCTGAGTCACTTGGAAAAGACACTCATTACCCTGTTAGGCTGACTGCAAGCTGTTTAGTGGGCTCCATGTTGATAACTTTTGTATTTTGTCATTCATGTTGGGGTGGGCTTTGGTAATACAGCTCTATTTAAGTCATTTCTGCCTCTGTAGGTAACACCTTACCCATATTCCAGCACATAACTCCAATTTAAGTTGGATTTGCCGAATCTGTAGTTTGGTTTGTAATGGATTCCCTATCCAGGATGCATAGATGTGTATATTGTGGCTCCCCATGCAAAGTCATGTCACAACACACTGATGCTGCTGTGAATTTTCATCATCAACTCCTGTAAGAGGTAGAAGCCATTTTAGGAACATTTTAAAAATCTATACTGTTGGGGTTGGGGATTTAGCTCAGTGGTAGAGCGCTTGCCTAGGAAGCGCAAGGCCCTGGGTTCGGTCCCCAGCTCCGAAAAAAAGAACCAAAAAAAAAAATCTATACTGTTATAGCTTGGAAACACTTTGACACATATTTATTACAATTTCTATGCCCTCCTAGATAGAGTACCTGTAATATTATTTTCCTTTGCAAATTCTATATGAGTTGCTTAAAATTATAGGAATTCTCTGCCATCATAGGGGAAAAAAACAATTTTACCATGCTAGTTTTAATCCTTTCTCAGCTTAGTGCTTTCAATATCTAATCTTTTGTGTTTTATGTATGCATCACAGACTTACCTGAAAAACTAATTTACTATTTGACACAGATTGTGGTCAGTCTTGTAATCCTGCCCAGATCCCAGTTTGGAAATTGTACTTATGTGCACCACAGACAGTTTATATAATCTGTCTTGTTTGCCTTATTTCTTTTCTATTTGGGTTGTAGACATTTTTCACTTTTCCCCATGAATAATAGGATTATGGAAAAAATATTTCAATTTTCTAATACCACCTTAATGTACTGTAGGTATAAGTTTTTAAATTAATAATAATCTATTTTCGTATTTGAATTGTGGAATAAGCATTTTTTTCAGCAGAGGGCAGCATTTTGTGTTGTTCTGCTCTGTGGATGAATATCTCTCAAACACAGAACACCAAAGTTGCTTTGAACCTTCTTTCCTCAACATGTACAGAAAAGCAGGCTAATGTATACACTTGTATTTCCATGGGGTGAAAATGATGCATTTTCCCTTGGCAGAGCTTCTGGGAGATTCCTAAATCCCTAAAAAATAGCTAGGAGTGCTCTTTAAATCATTGTTTAAAAAAACTGAAGGTGCATAATTAGAATAAATGAATCAGCATTCAAAGAACCCTATGTTGTGTGTGTGTGTGTGTGTTTGCATGTACATGTGCATGTATGCATGTGTGAGTATGCCCATGTATACAGATGGCATAGTAAATGTGAGGTATCCTTCTCATATTCATGGCCTCTAGAAAATAAACTTTTCCATGTTCTTGTGGTTGTAAGTTCTTATAAGTTATAAGTTCCGTGGACATATTTTCTAAGTCTCTGGTATCTTCTACTTATGTGATTCTAACTATGAAATATTATTTACCCAAACTGTATAAAAATAAAAATAAAAAAACACATGCACACTTTATAAGAGCATTGGTTATTTGAAAGAGGTTCACCTTGGTCATTTAAAAAGATAATCAAAAATTGACAAATGGAACTTCATAAAATTGTAAAGCTTCTGTAAGGCAAAGGACACTGTCAATAGGACAAAACCGCAAACAAAACATTGGGAAAGGACATTTAACAATCCAACATTCGATAGAGGGCTAATATCCAAAAATTTACAATAAACTCAAGAAGTTAGACTCCAGAGAGCCAAATCACCCTATTAAAAATGGGATACAGAGCTAAACAAAGAATTCTCAATTGAGGAATATCAAATGGCTGAGAAGTACCTAAAGAAATGTTCAACATCTTTAGTCATCAGGGAAATACTAATCAAAACAACCATGATATTCCCCCTCACAACAGTAAGAATGGCTAAGACCAAAAATCCAGTGACAACAGATGCTGGCAAGGATGTGGAGAAAGAGGGACACTCCTCCATTTTTGGTGAGACCGCTGGTACAACCACTCTGGAAATCAGACTGGAGATTCCACAGAAACTTGGATATAGTACTACATGAGGACCCAGCTATACCACTCCTGGGCATATACCTAAATGATGCTCCAGCATATATCAAGGACACATGCTCCACTATGTTCATAGCAGCCTTATTTATAATAGGCAGAAGCTGGAAAGAACCCAGATGTCCTTCAACAGAGGAATGAATACAGAAAATGTGGTTCATCTACACAATGGAGTACTACTCAGCTATCACAAACAATGACTTCATGAAATTCATAGTCAAATGAATGGACTTAGAAAATATCATCCTGAATGAGGTAACCCAATCACAAAAAAAATCACACATGGTATGCACTCACTGATAAGTAGGTATTAGCCCAAAAGCTCGAATTACCAAAGATACTATCCACAGTCCACATGAAGCTCAAGAATAAGGATGACCAAAATGTGGATGCTTCAGTCCTTCTTAGAAGGAGGAACAAAAATATTCATAGAGGGGGATATGGAGAGAAAGTTTAGAGCAGAGACTGAAGGAAAGTTCATCCACAGACTGCCCCACCTGGGGATCCATTCCATATACATACAGCCCACAAACCCAGACAATATTGCTGATGCCAAGAAGTGAATGCTGATAGGAGCCTGATATAGCTAACTCTTTAGAGGCTTTACCTAAGCATAACAGATACACAGGCAGGTACTTGCAGCCAACCATTGAATTGAGAACAGGGTCCCCATCGCTGGAGTTAGAGAAAGAATTGAAGGAGCTGAAGGGGCTTGCAACCCCAAAAGAACAACAATACCAACCAATCAAACATCCCAGGGACTAAACAACTACCCAGAGTACACATGTATAGGCCAATGGCTCCAGCTGCAGCTGCATATGTAGCAAAGGATGTCCTGTTGGACTCCAATGGGAGAAGAAGGCCTTGGTCCTGCCCAGTGTGGGGAAATGTCAGAGCAGGGAGGTGGGAAAAGGTAGTGAGTGAACACCCTCACAGAAGGAGTAGTGGGATGGGATAGGGGTTTATGGACAGGAAACTGGGAAAGGGGATAACATTTGTAATGTAAACAAATTTTTAAAATCCAATAAAAAAGAAAAAGAGATAATAAACCACTCCTAAGGATTTGTGGGTAAATGGATAAACTGGACCATGGGCTTGATATAATCTGTGGCTGAGGGGGAAAGAATGGAGCTTTGGCTGGTCCTGTATGAGTTTGTTGGGGGAGTCCTTGGCTTGATGGCAACAGGTTTGGGCATGACTTGGTAGCCAGGAGCAAAGATGGGCCTTTACTGGAGATTAGACAGCAGTTCTATAGGCCAAGGCCATCTCCATGATGAAAAGAGGCAGTCCATGGTTTTAAGGCACTTATTGTCATGGCAGGAAGTGGATGTATAAAACCATACCCCCACTTCTCAGGGTGGGCCTGAGATTAAATACCTTTTATAGGAGGAATGTCTGGAAGGAAAGCTTATTGGCCCTCCAGGTCTTTAGGTACCTCATTACCATGGAGATCTGTCTTGAGCCTATGTGACCACAAGTCACCTTCATTCCTACCTGTGGAGAGCTTGGGACATTGCCCTTACATGACTGATGGCACAAAACTAAAGTGGGGTTGTGACTAGTGACAGGGTTCTGGTACCCAGGAATAGGCAATTCTCCTACCATTCTGTCAGGGTCACTGGGGCTTTAAGCTTTAGCTCAACTGGGGACCATGCTAGCTTTCATGGCCCCACATACTACTCTAATCTAACACCTACACCCAAAAAGAGACCCTTTTATGTTCAGGGCTCAGCCTGTAGCCAGGACTCTGTCCCCTCTCATTGTTTCTTCAACCACCCATCTTTTACCACCGTCTGTGAGAAGGGAACTCATACTCAAGGGGTTTGGAATCTGTGAAAATATTTGTTTCTCTACCTTTACTTCTTGGATTTCTTCAGACACATAGACACAGATTCTCTGGACTGTAACATGTGCTCCAACTCCCTCTGCTCCTATACGTTATGTGGTCGGGATCTTGAGTTACTGAACATTTATTCCTATCTAGTTATTCTGAACGCTTCTTTCAACAGTTCTTCCCCACCACCTTTATCAGTCATCCTGAGCCATAGAAATTGGAAAGAGGAGGATGTGCCAAGACCTAAATAGTATCTCAATACAGGAAGCTGAAAATGTGCTTCCCTCGGTCTTGATCATATGTGGCCAGGGCATTTACAAAGAAGAAATCTTGTTCAAATTAGAAGTCTTTTGTCAGCAGCAGCTTTGAAGTAAAAATGGAATATGGAATGAGGAAATGCTGATTCATTTAAGATGAAAGTTTCTATGCAAGAAGTTGCCCCGAAAATGCTCTTTCCTTTTATCTGAACCCTTGAAGCCTTCCCCAATACTGTTAATACTGCGGTTTGAGTTTATAATTCTCCTATAATGATCTGAGCTCAGAACTCACTTATCCTCCTGTCTTTCTGTGTTTAAAGTGAGATAGAAACTAAACATAAGATGACCCTTTTAAAAATATATATCTGAATTATACATTATATGTTAATCCTATGCCGCAGTGGAGGTCCCAGGAGTTATAGCATCTTGCATGAATTTTAGAATGTATTCTTTATTAAAGGGAGAACAAATATTATATTCAATGTTTAATGATGTTTTAATTTTAAAAAATTAGGGCCTCTTTGAGAAACAAAGTTACTTAAACTTAGGTATACAAGTGACCATATGATATGCTTATATACTGTGAAATTATTATATTACCGAAGTCTGTTCACATATTAAAACAAATCACAATTAGGATTTTTATACTCTATTTATTTTGTTAGTGGCATATTTTAGTTTCCTACTATAATTGATTTAAATTTTCTTCAGTCCTGTGAATACTTACCACTATTTCCATACTTTTTCATTTCATGTTTGTAAGCCAACAATGGTACCCTTATTGTGTAGTAGTTGGGTTTTATTTTTTGGTTAACTTTGACTCAACAATAATTTATGCCTACTAATGCTCTTTTACCAAGTTTTAGTAAGCATTAAATAAGAAGTCTTCTATCTTTTATTGATGTAAAACTTTTGATCCATATTTTGATAGTTCTTCAATATTAGCCAGTCTGCCTTCATTTTTCCTTGCATTTTCTTTATGTATCTCTCTCCCTCCCCTCCTCTCCCCTCCTCTCTCTCTCTCTCTCTCTCTCTCTGTCTCTCTCTCTCTCTCTCTCTCTCTCTCTCTCTGTCTCTCTCTCTCTCTCTCTCTCTCTCTCTCTATATATATATATATATATATATATATATTCCTCTATTGTCAATACGATATAAAATTGTGCTTTTGAGTCTTGAGTCTTTTTCTTTGTTTGTTTGTTTTGGGGTTTTTTTGGTTCTTTGTTTTTTGGGGTTTTTTGGTTTTTTGGGGGGGATGGGGGGTTTCTGCGGCTTTTATTTTTGCATGTAAACCACTGGTGGGAGTCTTGATGGTGTGGGCACCCTAGAGATAACACTGGAGTTCTGAGAGCTCCAGACACTAACTGGAAAGTCAGGTGACAGAAACAATGATTCAGACCAATCACATGATTACAAAGCTGGGGGCTCCAGTAGGGCTCCAGGTAGTCGGGGGTGGACGTCTAAGGAAGCAGTGACATTGGAGGGGAAAGCACTGGGCCAGCCTCGAGCCGCCTGGATGACATCAGGGACAGAGGATCTGGTAGCTCCAGGGATCTCTGGTCCATGCCTTACTTGGCCAGGGAGTTTCTGAAGGACCTGCAGCGAACTTGTCTTTGCTGCCCAGCTCTTCCTCGATTTTAAGGATCTGATTGTACTTGGCCAGACGCTCAGATCGGCAGGGGGCACCAGTCTTGATCTGCCCAGTGCAGAGCCCCACCACAAGGTCGGCAATGAAAGTGTCCTCAGTCTCCCCAGATCGATGGGACACCATGATACTCCAGCCATTGGACTGGGCCAGCTTACACGCCTGCAGAGACTCGGTCACAGAGCCAATCTGGTTCACTTTGAGCAGGAGGCAGTTGCAGGACTTCTCTCCTGCAGCCTTGGTGATCCGCTTAGGGTTGGTCACTGTGAGGTCATCCCCCACCACCTGGATGCCTGCAGTAGCTGTGAACTTCTGCCAGGCATCCCAGTCGTCCTGGTCAAAGGGATCTTCAATGGACACCACTGGATAGTCCTTGATGAAGGACTTGTACAGGTCAGCCAGCTGGTCGGGTGTGATGTACCGGCTGGCGTCATCTGGAGCCTTGAAGTCCAGGTCATACTTGCCAGCCCTGTAGAACTCGGAGGCAGCCACATCCATGCCGATGACAACCTGGTCAGTGTAGCCGGCCTTTGCAATGGCAAACTTGAGCAGCTCTAGTGATTCTTTGTTCTCCAGGATGTTAGGTGCGAATCCACCCTCATCACCCACATTGGTGGCGTCCTTCCCATACTTCTCCTTGATGACGTTCTTCAGGTTGTGGTAAACCTCTGCTCCAATGCTCATGGCTTCCCGGAAAGAGGATGCCCCCACAGGCAGGATCATGAACTCTTGCATGGCCAGCTTATTGCTAACATGAGAACCACCGTTGATGACATTGAAAGCTGGGACAGGCAGATGACTTCAGGGTTGCCGACCAAGTCAGCAATGTGACGGTAAAGGGGAACCCCCTTCTCCACGGCACTAGCCTTGCAGACAGCCAGGGATACTCCCAGGATGGCGTTTGCACCAAACTTAGATTTATTCTCCGTGCCGTCCATCTCGATCATCAGCTGGTCAATCTTCTCCTGCTCCACAACATTCAGTTTCTTGCTAACCAGAGCAGGTGCAGTAGTGTTATTGATGTGCTCAACAGCCTTTGAGACACCCTTCCCCATGAAGCGGGTCTTATCATTGTCTCGGAGTTCTAGGGCCTTGTAAATGTCAGTGGAAGCATTGCTGGACACCATAGCACGGAAGAGACCTTTTGCGGTGTAGAGATCCACCTCAACGGTGGGATTCCCACGGGAGTCAAAGATCTCTCTGGCAAGGATCTTGAGGATGGACATGGTGAAGTTCTGGCAGTAGGATCGCTGCGGAGGAAGGAGAGTCTTGAGTATTAAATTAAAGATAGTCATTTATCCTTTGTCTTCTGCAGTCAATAGTTTAGGAGAACGTTGTTCTCTGTTGATGATGTTTTCCTTACAATTTACTTCTGCATTTCTTGTCAGTCAATAATACTTATTTATAAATTTGTGAATTTAGCTGTGCCAAAAATCATGTGTTACATAGGAAAACATCTTTCCCCCCTTTAACTCATATTGACAAGTTTGCATAGCTTTAATGTTTCATGTAAAGTTTATCATTTAAAATATTATACAGTATCTCTTTTTTGCAATATTTTACATACACTTGTGGTATGAATGAATAGCAATCTCCTTCCTTTGTGAAGACAAGGAATGAAACAGGGATGCTGAAATGGCCTAGAAACAAATGCATCACAGTTTTCCTGTTGCTATGAAAAAAGTAACCTACCAAACTAATTTTCAACCAAAATAACTTCCAGAAAAAAAGTTTTGTCTTGGCTCATAGTTTGAAAGGATACAGTTTATTGTGGTGGGGGAGGATCAGGAAAGAGCTGGAAAATGTCTCTACAGTCTAATGGCAGAGAGGTGAATGCTGGTGCTCAGCTCCACTATTCTTTTTCCCTTTTTCATTCAGCTCAGGGTACCATACATATTTACAGTATGTTTCATCCTCATTTACATATCTCTCTGAAAATCCCCTTACAGACATATGCAGGGTAGTATCTCCTGGTTAGTTCCAGATACTGTCAATTTAATAATCAAGATTATTAATCCATCTTTTGTTATTTGATGTCCAATCACTCCTCCTTATATGATTTTTAATTGCTAAATGAAACCTGTAACCTGGACAAAATGATGCCAAAGAGGAGTAACTCTCCAGCATATGACCCAAAACACATTTACACTTATTCTCAAAATAGATTTACAAAGTTACTTTAGGAATCCTAGCTCTTTGTATATCTCACTACTTTGAAATGGCAATAAAGTCATAACACTTAAATATTGAAATTAACCCAGTTGATTATTATATTACATGGTAAGGAAATAAAGACACACACACACACACACGCACACACACACACACACACACACATATATATGTATATATTTATATATGATTCCCATCACTCAATTCTCAGAAAGCATTTCAGTAGGCCTTTGTTCTTTATCTGTAGAACTAGCTTACACTTTTATTTCATATTTCAGTCATTTTTAGCATCCTGTGTAGATTGTATTGTTTAGTTTCCTGTTGATCCTCAATCATTAAAAACTATTATGTACTATACAGGATATGTTACAATCTAGACTTACTCTTTTTTATCAATACTGTGGAAGTAGGATTCTCTTATTCCCTTGGTAAGCTGTGATCAATCATTCTTGCTAATTACTAACTTGTTTCTAATTTTGTTGACACAAAGTACCAGGAGCTTAAAGTAGCCAAGAAAAAGCCTTAGATTTGCAAATCAATGCAAAATTTATTGTACATTTTTGACAGAAACGCTTCTATAGAATCAAGACTCCTAAGCAACAAAAAACATAAATTCATAGGGTCATGAAGAAAGTAACTTGCTTGTAGGTAACTAAGGATAATGGTGAACAATTTCAAAACCTTATTCTATGAAGTCAGGCCATGGGAGAAATGGGGTCATCTATTTAAATAGTTGATAAATTAAAATTTTTGATTTATGAGATTTATAAGAAGAACAGAAAAAAACAGGAAAGGGCTAGTTTTTTTTCTTTTTTAAAAAATGTATTATTAACTTTATTGGATATTTTATGTATTTACACTTCAAATGTTGCCTTCCTTTTCCAGTTCTCCCTTTCCCATCGCTCCTCTCCTTCCTATAATGAAGATGCTCCTCTCTTTTTTTTTTTTTATTATTAACTTGAGTATTTCTTATATACATTTCAGTGTTATTCCTTTCGGTTTCCGCAAACATCCCCTCCCCTCCCCTTCCTTATGGGTGTTCCCCTCCCCATCCTCCCCCATTACCGCCTCCCCCCAACATCACGTTCACTGGAGGTTCAGTCTTAGCAGGACCCAGGGCTTCCCCTTCCACTGGTGCTCTTACTAGGATACTCATTGCTACCTATGAGGTCAGAGTCCAGGGTCAGTCCATGTATAGTCTTTAGGTAGTGGCTTAGTCCCTGGAAGCTCTGGTTGCTTGGCATTGTTGTACATATGGGGTCTCGAGCCCCTTCAAGCTCTTCCAGTTCTTTCTCTGATTCCTTCAACGGGGGTCCTATTCTCAGTTCAGTGGTTTGCTGCTGGCATACGCCTCTGTGTTTGCTGTATTCTGGGTGTGTCTCTTAGAAGCGATCTACATCCGGCACCTGTCAGCCTGCACTTCTTTGCTTCATCCATCTTGTCTAATTGGATGGCTGTATATGTATGGGCCACATGTGGGACAGGCTTTGAATGGGTGTTCCTTCTGTGTCTGTTTTAATCTTTGCCTCTCTATTCCCTGCCAAAGGTATTCTTGTTCCCCTTTTAAAGAAGGAGTGAAGCATTCACATTTTGATCATCCGTCTTGAGTTTCATTTGTTCTAGGCATCTAGGGTAATTCAAGCATTTGGGCTAATAGCCCCTTATCAATGAGTGCATACCATGTGTGTTTTCTGTGATTGGGTTACCTCCTCAGGATGATATTTTCCAGTTCCAACCATTTGCCTTGAATTTCATAAAGTCGTTGTTTTGATAGCTGAGTAATATTCCATTGTGTAGATGTACCACATTTTGGTATCCATTCCTCTGTTGAAGGGCATCTGGGTTCTTTCAGCTTCTGGCTATTATAAATAAGGCTGCGATGAACATAGTGGAGCACGTGTCTTTTTATATGTTGGGGCATCTTTTGGGTATATGCCCAAGAGAGGTATAGCTGGATCCTCAGGCAGTTCAATGTCCAATTTTCTGAGGAACCTCCAGACTGATTTCCAGAATGGTTGTACCAGTCTGTAATCCCACCAACAATGGAGTAGTGTTCCTCTTTCTCCTCATCCTCGCCAGCATCTGCTGTCACCTGAGTTTTTGATCTTAGCCATTCTCATTGGTGTGAGGTGAAATCTCAGGGTTGTTTTGATTTGCATTTCCCTGATGACTAAAGATGTTGAACATTTCTTTAGGTGTTTCTCAGCCATTCGGCATTCCTCAGCTGTGAATTCTTTGTTTGGCTCTGAACCCCATTTTTTAATAGGGTTATTTGTCTCCCTGCGGTCTAACTTCTTGAGTTCTTTGTATATTTTGGATATAAGGCCTCTATCTGTTGTAGGATTGGTAAAGATCTTTTCCCAATCTCTTGGTTGCCGTTTTGTCCTAACCACAGTGTCCTTTGCCTTACAGAAGCTTTGCAGTTTTATGAGATCCCTTTTGTCGATTCTTGATCTCAGAGCATAATCCATTGGTGTTTTGTTCAGGAAATTTTTTCCAGTGCCCATGTGTTCCAGATGCTTCCCTAGTTTTTCTTCTGTTAGTTTGAGTGTATCTGGTTTGATGTGGAGGTCCTTGATCCACTTGGACTTAAGCTTTGTACAGGGTGATAAGCATGGATTGATCTGCATTCTTCTACATGTTGACCTCCAGTTGAACCAGCACCATTTGCTGAAAATGCTATCTTTTTTCCATTGGATCGTTTTGGCTCCTTTTTCAAAAATCAAGTGCCCATAGGTGTGTGGGTTCATTTCTGGGTCTTCAATTCTGTTCCATTGGTCTATCTGTCTGTCTCTGTACCAATACCACGCAGTTTTTATCACTATTGCTCTGTAATACTGCTTGAGTTCAGGGATAGTGATTCCCCTGAAGTCCTTTTTTATTGTTGAGGATAGTTTTAGCTATCCTGGGTTTTTTGTTATTCCAGATGAATTTGCAAATTGTTCTGTCTAACTCTTTGAAGAATTGGATTGGTATTTTGATGGGGATTGCATTGAATCTGTAGATCGCTTTTTGGTAAAATGGCCATTTTACTATATTAATCCTGCCAATCCATGGATGCTCCCTCTCTTACCCACCTACTCCCAACTCACATTCCTGGCATATCCCTACACTGGGAAATCAAGCCTTCACAGCACCAAGGACTTCTCCTTCTATTGCTGCCAGACAATGCCTTCCTCTGCCACTCAATGATCTGTGTGTGGCTGTATCTTTTGTTCTAACATCTTTTCCAGCTCCCATTTTTAACCCTCATTCTCTTTTCTCTTTCAATTATGTTGACATATAAATCACTGTCCCTTCAGTTCCTATGTTTCCTCCAGGCTGTGCTGTCAAGTGTTAAGTTTGTCTCTCTGTTGCTTAGTCTACTCTGTTAATTTCTGTATCTTTTTTCTAGTATCTCTTTTTGCTCCTGTTTGTATCTTTCATCTTCTTCTCTCTGTTGTTTGACATATAAGCCCTTTTATTTTTAGTTACAATGTTTTTCTCTTGGCCTTGCTGCCAGTTCTTGAATTTCTTTCTGTTGTTCATGCTGCTCTATAGATGGCTGTATCTTCTGATCTAGGACTTGCTTCCATGATTGTAATTTCTTTATGTTGTTATTCTGATGTTGTAGCTACTATCTTACTTTGACTTACTAGTTTTAGTAAATTATCCTCTAGACTCTGCTTCCAAATTTTGTTGCAAAGTGTTTGTTTTTCATTTTACTTATATCACCTCTCAATTGAAACATTAATAAAATATGAATGCATAAATAATTAATTTCTTCCATGTTTGTTATCAGAATAATTTTCAAATTTATGAGTTGTGGAGATAGCATCTCTATAGAGGTGCCCAAGCTATTCTATGTAGATAGCCAGTGTACTCTCACACACCATCCTGAATTGAAAATAATTGTTCTTTTAATATTTTTATTTGTAAAAGTTATACAATATTTTTGATCACTATTCCCTTTCATCAACTCCTCCAGATCTTCCTGTGGTCATTTAAATGAAAACAGCCCCTGTAGATTCATGTATTTGAATGCTTGGTCCCTGTCTATCCCAATAACTGTGTTATATAGGAGTAGTGTAGCCTTGCCAAAGGATGGATGACCCTGGTGGTAAGTTTTAATGTTTGAGAAGCACACTCTAGATCCAGTCTCACTCTTCCTTTTTCTGTCTACAATTTGAGGATCAGATGTGAACTATCAATTACTAGTCTAATACTAGGCTGGACTGCTCTCCTGGCCATGATATTTATGGGCTAACTCTCTGAGTTTCTTTGGAGACTCAGTTGTGTCAGGCGATTTTTTTTCTTTTCTTTTTTCTTTTCTTTCTTTCTTTTCTTTTCTTTTCTTTTTTTTTTTTTTGTAAACTGTCTTCAGTAAGGATGTTTTCCATGAAGCAGACATAGGTTTTTTTGTTTTTTGTTTTTTGTTTTTTTTTTCTGGAAATAGCCTTAAAAGGGGGCATGCAATATTTTGCTAGAGTAGACTCTTGAGAGAACATGTCACATTTAGGAAGGCTATAAATATAATCTGACAAACAGCAGAGAGTGTTGTGTGTTATTGGTATGGCTTACCATTCTTTGTTGGTTATCATTGGCCTTTGCTGATGATGTTCTTTACTGACAATGCTATGAGGTACTGGTTCAGCTTGCTATTCTTTCCTGGTCTTTATTTATCATGACTTCATAGAGAGAAACACGCCAAAGAATTTCTGGCAGCTTCTTGTCAATTCTGCTGACTCAGGCCAATTGGCAGAGCTTTTTTTTTTTTTTTAGTTTCTTCTGGATCAACCAGCAAACAATGGTTTCATGTAGAGCGTTTGCAATTGGATCATGCTGCCACTTCTGATTTGTGTGAACTGAACTGCTGATATCCTGACAATGCAGATTGGATTCACTCCAAAGAACTATTTCTAAACAGGTCCACATCATCTTTTTGCCCTATTAATTTTTCTTTTCCACTATCTCAGGTAGGTGGTGGGCTAAGAGGGAGGTGAAAGAATTTAAGTTCCCTTATTAAATAGGTTTTGAAAAATCTAAGCCTACAAGCAATCCTCAAATTAAATGCTTTCTTTTATAAATTGCCTTGGTCATGGTGGGTTTTGTGTTTGTTTGTTTGTTTGTTTGTTTGTTTTAAAAAAACAATGTTTTATTTTGGCTGATTGTCTTTTTTTTTGTAGCCAAATAAATACTAGGAAAAAGGATCATGGAATAATTCAGAACATAATAGTTGAGTTCATGTAGGATAAAAGATAAGTTGGCATTGACGTTCCTTTTGTTCGGCATTACAGTAAAGAATATAGAGTACTTAAATTATCACATTCTTCTAGTCTTTAATTTTGAAGACTTTATGTTAAAGTTTTTTTATGAAAAAAAGTCATTTATCATGACAAAGAAGTTCAGTCTACCTTCTGGTTTCCACCTGTTCCAGGAGCTGACCTGGTCCCACAGCTCTCTGTACCCATATCCTGTGGGGGAGAGAATTGGACTCTCAGAAGTACAGACAATTCTGAGAGCACAGGGAAGACCACCATTTCCACTCACATTCCTGACCCAAGGCCCGAGAGGAGCACACCTGGAGATCTCTGGAGACAGGAAGCTAGGAACAGACTGAGACAGGATAATTTCAGTCTCCACCTGTGCCCAGAGCTGAAAGCCAGTCTCCAGGAGCACTGGCATACCTGAGAGCAGAGGTAAGACCACCACTTCTGCTCTGAGAGAACCGTCTGGAGCCCTCAGGACACAGGAACCCAAGAGCAGTCTGGGACAGGATCCTTCTTGTTTCATCATGTGCCCAAAGTTGAATTGTTCCCACAGCTCTCTGTTCCCAGACCCCTGAAGAGACAGCAAGATTCTCAGAAGTGCAGATAAACCAGAGAACCCCAGGGAGACCACCACTTCTGCTCACATTCCTGGTTTAGGAGGAACCCAAATGGAGCCAGGAATCAAGGAGCCCAATAGAGAAGGAGCACTCTGGGACAGGATACTTCCAGCTTCCACCTGCATCCAGAGCTGATCCTGTGACTCAGCACTCTGTACCCAGATTCTTCTGGGAGAAAGCAGGTCTCCAGGAGTGCTGACACACACAGGCTTACACAAAGGTCAAGCCACTGTTAGAGACAGTAAGACCAGCTAACACCAGAGATAACCAGATGGTAAGAGGCAAGCTTAGGAACCTAGGGAACAGAAACCAAGACTACTTGGTATAACCAGAGCTCAGTTCTCCCACTAAAGCAAATATTGGATATCACAACACACCAGAAAAGCAAGATTTGGATTTAAAATCACATTTTATCATGATGATGAAGGACTTTAAGAAGGACACAAATAACTCACTTAAAGAAATACAGGACAACACAGGTAAGCAAGTAGAAGCCCTTAAAAAGAAAAAATAAAAATTCCTTAAAGAATTATAGGAAAACACAACCAAACAAGAGAAAAAAGAGAGAATCTCAGGTGCAGAAGATATCATAGAAAACATTGACAAAACTGTCAAAGAAAATATAAAACACAAAAAGCTCCTAACCCAAGATATCCAGGAAATCCGGGACACAATGAGAAGATCTAACCTAAGAGTAATAGGTATAGAAGAGAGTGAAGATTCCCAACATAAAGGGCCACTAGTTATATAAAATCATATATAATATAAATTATAGAAGTAAACTCCCCTAATCTAAAGAAAGAGATACCCATATACATCCAAGAAGCCTACAGAACTCCAAATACATGAACCAGAAAAGAAATTTCTCCTGTCACATAATAGTCAAATCACCAAATGTACAAAACGAAAAATGTTAAAAGCAGTAAGAGAAACTGGCCAAGTAACATATAAAGGCAAATCTATCAAAATTACACCAAACTTCTCACCAAGGTCTGGGCAGATGTCATACAGACCCTAAGAGAACACAAAGGCCAGCTCAGGCTACTATATCCAGCAAAACTCTCAATTAACATAGATGGAGAAACCAAGATATTTCATGGAAAAACCAATTTACATAGTATATTTCCATAAATACAACCCTATGAAGGATAATATAGACAGAAAACCCCAACACAAGAAAGGAAACTACACCCTAGAAAAGGCAAGAAAGTAATCTTGCAACAAAGCTAAAAGAAGACAGACACAAAAACATAACTCCACTTCTAACAATGAAAATAACAATAAATAACAATCACTATTTCTTAATATCTTTTAACATCAATGAATTAAATACCCACCCACCCACGCCCCCAAAAAACATAGACTAACAGACTGGATGCATAAAGAGGACCCAGCATTTTGTTGCAAACGTGAAATACACCTCAGTGACAAAGACAGACAATACCTCAGAGTAAAAGGCTGGAAAACAATTTTCTAAGCAAATGGTCCCAAGAAAAGCTGGAGTAGCCATTCTCATATCAAATAAAATTAACTTTCAAGCAGAAGTTATTAAAAAAGATGAGGAAGGACACTTCATATTTGTCAAAGGAAAAATCCACCAAGAGGAACTCTCATTCCTGAATATTTCTGCTTCAAATGCAAGAGCACCTACATTCATAAAAGAAACCTTACTAAGGCTAAAAACAAACATTGCATTTCACACAATAATAGTGGGAGACTTCAATACCACACTCTCATAAATGGACAGGTCATGGAAACAGAAACTAAACAGAGACACAGTGAAACTAATAGAAATCATGAACCAAATGGATTTAACAGATATTTATAGAACATTTCATCTTAAAACAAAAGAATATAACTTCTTCTCAGCACCTTAAAGTACCATCTATTAAACTGACCATATAATCAGTCACAAAACAGACCTCAACAAATAAAAGAACATTGAAATAATAGGATCCCATGTACCCTATCAGATCAGAGCAAACTAAGGCTGGTCTTCAATAACAACAAAAATGACAGAAAGCCTGAATGCACATGGAAGCTGAATAGTGCTCTACTCAATGATAACTTGGTCAAGGAAGAAATAAAGAAAGAAAATAAAGGCTTTTTAGAATTTAGTTAAAATGACTGCATAAAATACCCAAACTTTTGGGACACAATTTAAAGTTGTGCTAAGAGGAAAACTCATAGGTCAGAGTGCCTTACCAAAAACAAACAAACAAACAAACAAACAAACAAACAAACAAAACTGGAGAGTGCATGCACTAGCAGCTTGACAGCATATCTAAACACTCTAGAAGAAAAAGAAGAAATTACAAACAGACAGAGTAGACTGCAGGAAATGATCAAACTCAGGGAGGCTAAAATCAACCGATTAGAGCCAAAAATAATTGTATAAAGAATCGACAAAATCAAGAGCAGTTTCATTCTAAATTAGCAAAATGAGAAATAAAAAGGGAGGCATAGCAACAGAATCTGATAAAATTCAAAAAAATCATCAGATCCTACTACAATAGCCTATGCTCAAAAAAAAAAAAAAAACTGAAAAATCTGGATGAAATGGACAATTTCATAAACAGATACCAGGTACCAAAGTTAAATAAGGAAAAGATAAACCATCTAAAGAGTCCCATAACTCCTAAAGAAATAAAGCATGTATTAAAAGTTTCCCAACCAAAAAAAAAAAAGCTCAGTACCAGATGGGTTTAGTGCAGAATTGAATCAGACCTTCATAGAAGACCTAATACCAACACTGTCCAAACTGTTCCACAAAATAGAAACAGAAGAAACACTACCTAATATCATCTATGAAGCTACAATTAGGTTTATACCTATACCACATAGACCCAACAAAGAAAGGGAACTTCAGACCAATTTCCCTTATGAATATTGATGCGAAAATACTCAATAAAATTCTCTCAAAATGAATCAAAGGACACATCAAAATGGTCATCCAATGGTCAAGTAGGCTTCATCCCAGTGATGCAGGAGTGGCTGAATATTGCAGAAATCCATCAACATAATCCACTACATGAACAAATTCAAAGAAAAATAAACACGTGATCATCTCATTAGCTGCTGAGAAATCATTTGACAAAATTCAACATCTCTTCATGTTAAAGTCTTAGAAAGATCAGAAATTCAAGGCCCATCCCTAATCATTGTAAAAGCAATATACAGCAAAACAGTAGCCAACATCAAACTAAATGGAAAGAAACTTGAAGCAATCCCATAAAAATCACGTACTAGACAAGGCTGCCCTCTCTCTCCCTACCTATTCAATATAGTACTCAAAGTCATACACAGATCAATCAGACCAGAAAATGAGGTCAAAGTGATACAAATTGAAAAGGAAGATGTCACTATTTGCAGATGATATGATAGTATACATGTGACCCTGAAAGTTCCACCAGAGAACTACTAAGCCTGATAAACAACTTCACCAAAGTGACTGAACATAAAATTAACTCAAGTGAATGAGTAGGCTTCTTCTACTCAAGGGATAAACAGGTTGAGAAAGTAATTAGGGAAATTTTGAGGAAGGGAATCTTTTGTTATTATTATACACATAACATGATTTTACATCAATACTCAATTAAATAGTACAGATTTACCTTCAGGAGAAATGTTAAAAAAAATCAACTACAGAAACAAAAACAAAACAAAACAAAACAAAACAAAACAAAAAAACCCACTTCTTCCTGTGACCCATAGTCCCAACATTTTACAGTACAGGGAAGAAGGAGGTTTATGGGAACATCCAAAATAAGCTTCTTAAAAGAAATAACTTTAAAATGTCACATTCTCTTGCTACACAGTATTCATAGTGAGAGTACAATTTACAATTCATCCTTCTCTGTAGATTACATTACTATTTCCTCTTCACCCCAGTCCAAATGACTGAGATCAAAAACTCAGATCACAACAGATGCTGAGAAGGAAGTAGAGAAAGAGGAACACACTCTTTCATTATTAGTGGGATTACAAGCTGGTATATCTACTCTGGAAAACAATCTGGAGGTTCCACAGAAAATTGGACATAGTTTTCCTTGAGGACACATCTATATCACTCTTGGCATATACCCAAATAGTGTTCCAATACATAACAAGCAAGTTGACTTAGTTGACTATGTTCACAGCAGCCTTATTTATAATAGCCAGAAGCTAGAAAGAACCCAGATGTCCTTCAATAGAGGAGTTGATGCAGAAATGTAGTAATTCTACACAATGGAGTACTATTCATCTATCAAAAACAATGACTTCATGAAATTCATAGGCAAATGGAAGGGACTAGAAAATATCATCCTGAGTGTGGTAACCTAATCACAACACACACACACACACACACACACACACACACACACACACACACACACACACACACAGTATGCACTCACTGATAAGTGGATATTAGCCCAAAAGCTCATATTACTGAAGATAACATCCACAGACCACATGAAGCTCAAGAAGAAGAATGGCTAAAGAGCAGATGGCTCAGTCATCTTAGAAGGGGAACAAAGATATTCATAGGAGGAGGCACAGAGACAAAATTTTGATCAGAGACTGAAGAAATGGCCCTTCAACACCTGCCCCACCTGGGGACCCAGCCCATATACATACAGCCATCAAACCCAGACAATATTGCTGATGCCAAAAGTGCATACTGACAGGAGCCTGATGTAGCTGTTACCCGAGAGGCTCAGATAGAGCATTACAAATACAGAAGTGGAGGCTTCCAGCCAACTATTGAACTGAGAACTGGGTCTCCAGGGGAGGAGTTAGAGAAAGGATTGAAGGAACTTAAGGGTTTTGCCAGCCCATAAGAACAACTATACCAACCAACCAGAGCGTCCAGAGAATAAACTACCATCCAACTAGTACACATAGACAGACCCATGACTCCAGCTGCATATTTAGCAGAGGATGGCCTTGTTGGGCACCAATGGGAAGTGAAGCCCTTGGGCCTGCCAAGGCTGGACCCACCAATGTAGGGGAATGTCAGTGTGTGGAGGCAGGAAAGAGTGGGTGAGTGGGTGGGAAAACACCCTCATAGATGAAGGATGATGGGATAAGTGGTTTCTGGAGAGGAAACCAGAAAAGGGGATAACATTTGGAATGTAAATAAAAGAAATCTAATTAGCAAGAGATAATTAAAATTTGATGAAATAATATATGTATCAGTTACATATTTATGTTCTTTTCAATTTTAGTTGTGAGGTAATAAAAAAGAGTATGACTACAAAAAAGCAGAAGAAGAAGAAGAAGAAGAAGAAGAAGAAGAAGAAGAAGAAGAAGAAGAAGAAGAAGAAGAAGAAGAAGAAGAAGAAGAAGAAGAAATTATTTCAGTCTACCATGGAGGAGATGATGTATGTGTGTAGGCTATAGAAGTGGTGGCATGGTGTGACAGGGCTGTGGAGAGCATGTGACAGAAGACCTTTCATATTAAGGCTACCAAGCATGAATCAGGAAGAGATAGAATAAACCAGATCATGTGTTTTACTGCAAAAATAATAGAACAATAACTAAGACACTTGTCCACTAACCTATTACTCAATATTGTGTTCTCTCACAGAAATAAAAACAAAGTAAAAATAAATAAAAATTAGAGCAAAACAAAATGAGATAAGACAAAATTTCAGAAATAAAAATGGTATTATCTCATCAGCCCCACCACACACAAAATCTTGGAATTCATTTTACATTGGCCAACTACTCTTAGGCATGGAACCTACCCTGAAGTGTAGCTGATATACATAGTGACAAAATATTCTGTTGTCAATTTGTCTGAGATGTAATGGATTTGAATAGATTTAGAGATATAAAATATAATTTTCCTTTACAAGGAGAACATAACATTAGTAACAGGTATCTATATTTCTGGTTCCAAAATGAACATTTTCAAATATTTTAGAATTATATATTTGTTAACCACCTGTTAAGTTCAAACCAGTCATTTCTAGCAAAACTTTCCTCACATTCTTTGCCTATGAAACAGAGAACATTATGCATTATTATGAAATATATTTATTAATATTACACGAGTGCTGCATCTGCATGTATACAGGCATGCCAGAATAAGGTATCAGAACTCATTACAGATGGTTGTAAGCCACCATGTGGTTTCTGAGAATTGAACTAGAGAACTTCTGGAGAAAAGCAGCCAGCTTCTTAATGGTTGAGCAATCTCTCTGGGCTCAAATATTATGTATATTGTTAATTGAGTAGTTACTAACTTTCAACCACATTTTTTACTTTCATGAAGATTTTTACCATATAACTGATGTTTTTTATATCTATCTATCAAACAAATACCTATAAAGGGGTATACCTAGTCAGACAACATTGCCTCAGTAGAGAAAGCAATAAGTAAATAATAACTATGAGAAAAAACAAATCTATGAAATATAACTGTATTCAAGGGGCTGCCTTACAGAAATAATGAGCTGAAATTGATTGGCAAAATAAGAATGTATTATTCTGCACCTAATTGACCTTAGAGAAGTTAGATTTTACAGTGTATCTATAGTGAAGACTTTGAGGAACTAGCTGTCTTATAGGGCTGTTGATCTCATGAAAAAATATAGATTTTATCATATAGTAGCTATGTGACTTACAAATGAACATAACGACAACTTGCTAAAATTACTTAAAAATACTAAAATAATTGTAAGATTTTTCACAAACATAAGGTATTTAATCATCTCTAGTTCTAAAATTATATTTATTTTAAAAAGATCCATAAATGCTATTCTCATTTGTGAATATAGCATACAGAAAAGTAAAACTATGTCAGAAGCCATAACGGGACAAGCTAATAACTATCAGGTGATCATCCTGAGATGTCCTTCTCGGATTATTATATAATCTGCAACTGGTTTGCACTAAGGGATTCATTTTAGGAAAGATTCCTGCTATTAAAATGCTTTTCCTGTTATTATTAAACATATCCAACAATCATTAAGTAATAACACATTCCTTCAGAGCAGATCTATGCAGATGTACAAAGATATACTGTCCTGCAGTGATGCTATATAGTCAAATAGGTGACTTCTTAAGTATTAATATGATCTTATAATAATTTCTAAATTATAAGTGATTATTAAGTTCTTTTACAGTGGGACTGCTATTATGTCTTTTTCTGATAGTCAAAACTGCAATGAGAACTCTGCCAGTCTCCCAAGTGTCACCAGTTAATTGCTCTTATATGGTAACCAAACTTTCTCCTACTCAGAGCACATTCCAAGAGACTGTAAAATAATTAACCAAAGGTCATAAAAAGAGAACTAATGATTTATTATAGGTGCTAGGACAAAGGATAAAATATTGATTGGGTTTATCTACACAGAACTTCACTAATAACCTTGTTATGATTTTAAACCTTCAGTGAACCTGTAGACCTGAGACAGGTGATGGATGTTTAGCCAGATAATTACTCCTAATGAATATGCATGTATACATTCTCTGTTGTAAACTTCTATTTCAATTTATGATTTGATTTTTTGTGTGAACTTGTGATGAACTTTGTAACATGTGATTATTTTTCTGAAAGATGTTTAAGTGCTGAGGGAAAGAGAAAAGTCAGAACTGAGCTGAGAAGAACTGAGCTGAAAGAGGAACTGAGCTGAGGAGAAGTTTAAATAGAACACTTTTTAGACAGAACTGAACTCAGGAACTTAGAGGTATAAGCAAGCATTTGGAGAAACTACATTATAAGAGTAAAAGCATTATTGGTACATCAGAGCAGGAAGAGAGAGCAAGATTAGAAGGAGAATGTAGAGTGGAATAACTTAGAAACTATAGGTAACATAAGAGAGCAATGTGCAGCATGCAGAAAAAAAAAGAGGAAAAAAGAAGCTGCAGAGAGCAGAAGGACCAGGCAGGTTTCTCCTTACCACAGGGACAGAACAGGTCATTTCTTCATAACAAGGCAGACTTAGTCCTATTGAAAGGAACAAGTTTATTTATTACAAACTTGGGTTTAATTCATTTAGCACTAAAAGGGTAGAAGCCTTTTCTTTCTCTATGCAATAAAGATTGAAGTTAATTTTTCACCTAGAATGAGTGAGCTCTTTCTGCACCTGTGCTTGGTCTTTTGCTCCATACGCATATGTAAGTATACATGTGGATGTGTGTAAAAATGTAAATGTGAGAATGTATGCGAGCTGTGCCCAACTAGGTGAGTGGTAATGTATAAATTCTCATTCATGAATCTATATACGAAGTTTATGTATATTTGCCTATGTAAAAGTTTTTCCTTCTGTCAGTGCTATTCACTTTGGTACAATAGAATTTTACTGCTCCAAAGTTTCCCCTAACCTCACAAGCAAGATGCATAGGGACAAAAGGAAAAAGACTGTACCAAATAATTCTTTACTTTACCTCCTGCTGTTTTAGAATGAGGTGCCAAGGGCCAGGGACTGCAGTTTCTGGCCACAGAAGAACACAGAAGGTGGGTCAGCTACAGTAGCATAGTAACTTAGACTTAGATAAGTAAACATTTTATTATTATACAGCAACCCTAAATATCTCCTAGGACAAAGTCTTACCCTTTGACAATGCTCTTCCCCCTCCATTGCCTCAAGAAGAGCAACAAGAAAGAAGACTCCCAACAGGGCTGTCTCCCAGCCAAACTAGAAAGAGGCTCATTTTACAAAGGTTAAAAAGATTGGGATTTGCTTTCCTCTAAGTAATAAATAAATAAATAACATTTCTTTATTTATTTTTAGTTTTCTTTTATAAATATTTTCCATCTTCCTATCACTGCTATGATTCTAAACTAACACCTTTCAAATGATGTAATAAAATGTGACATGGAAAACGCTAGAAAGCAAAAAAATATCAAACATAGACACAGATCAAGAACTATCATTATTTCTTTGCATGTAGCAATTGTATCTATATACACATACTACAAAAAGCCTTATTTACCAATACATATTCCAGTTCTTTCAATATTGAAAATGAAATCACTATCAAGTGAGCTGTCATGAAGTGTATATTTCAAATGATGCAGTACCTCTCACACTCTCTTCTTGTTCAACTAAAAAACATTTTATACCACATAAAATCCTACTAAAGGGACAGACATTATGTGGATTTAGTATTTAATACAGAACAATGAGCCAATTCAGGTCTAGGAAAAGCTGGAGATATTAATGTATTTCAGAACATTAAATGTATCATAATATATAGTAGATAGTGACAATATTTTCTTGATGCTCTGGTAAGGATTACCTAAAATGAAGTACAGTTCTTATCTCAGGGAACTAATACAAGTAATATTGCATTTAGTGCACATCACTTTAGGATATGTGGTTATGCTGCTCATGATTAGAGTTTTGCAGGCAAGAATGAGTTCCATTCTTCCCAAATTACATTTGCTGCTGTTTGTGAGTACCCAGGTTACTTTTTCAGAACCCATGTCAGAGGGTACATAGCCTCTTATAATTCACACACACACTATATATATATATATATATATATAGATAGATAGATAGATAGATAGATAGATAGAGATATAGATATAGATATAGATATAGATTTGTGTGTGTGTGCGTGTGCGTGTGTGTGTGTGTGTGTGTGTGTGTGTGTGTATAATCTTAGAATTATCTGAACCAACTTAGCACATAACAATGGATATTTTAATATTTGCATCTCCTTTGCCCATGTTAATATACTCAAACATCTGCTATCGGAACACATACAATTTTGAAGCCTTGACTGTTTTCTTTTTTTTTTTTTAATTAACTTGAGTATTTCTTATTTACATTTCGATTGTTATTCCCTTTCTCGCTTTGGGCAAACATCCCCCTAACCCCTCCCCCTCCCCTTCTATATGGGTGTTCCCCTCCCCATCCTCCCCCCATTACCGCCCTCCCCCCAACAATCACGTTCACTCGGGGTTCAGTCTTGGCAGGACCAAGGGCTTCCCCTTCCACTGGTGCTCTTACTAGGCCATTCATTGCTACCTATGAGGTTGGAGGCCAGGGTCAGTCCATGTATAGTCTTTGGGTAGTGGCTTAGTCCCTGGAAGCTCTGGTTGGTTGGCATTGTTGTTCATATGGGGTCTCAAACCCCTTCAAGCTCTTTCAGTCCTTTCTCTGATTCCTTCAACGGGGGTCCCGTTCTCAGTTCAGTGGTTTGCTGCTGGCATTCGCCTATGTATTTGCTGTATTCTTGCTGTGTCTCTCAGGAGAGATCTACATCCGGTTCCTGTTGGCCTGCACTTCTTTGCTTCATCCATCTTGTCTAATTGGGTGGCTGTATATGTATGGGCCACATGTGGGACAGGTCCTGAATGGGTGTTCCTTCTGCCTCTGTTTTAATCTTTGCCTCTCTCTTCCCTGCCAAGGGTATTCTTGTTCCCATTCTAAAGAAGGAGTGAAGCATTCACATTTTGATCATCCGTCTTGAGTTTCATGTGTTCTGTGCATCTAGGGCAGTTCAAGCATTTGGGCTAATAGCCATTTATCAATGAGTGCATACCATGTGTGTTCTTCTGTGATTGGGTTACCTCACTCAGGATCATATTTTCCAGATCCATCCATTTGCCTATGAATTTCATAAAGTCATTGTTTTTGGTACCTGAGTAATATTCCATTGTGTAGAAGTACCACATTTTCTGTATCCATTCCTCTGTTGAAGGACATCTGGGTTCTTTCCAGCTTCTGGCTATTATAAATAAGGCTGCTATGAACATAGTGGAGCACGTGTCTTTTTTTTATATGTTGGGGCATCTTTTGGTATATGCCTAAGAGAGGTATAGCTGGGTCCTCAGGTAGTTCAATGTCCAATATTCTGAGGAACCTCCAGACGGATTTCCAGAATGGTTGTGCCAGTCAGCAATCCCACCAACAATGGAGGAGTGTTCCTCTTTCTCCACATCCTCGCCAGCATTTGCTGTCACCTGAGTTTTTGATCTTAGCCATTCTCACTGGTGTGAGGTGAAATCTCAGGGTTGTTTTGATTTGCATTTCCCTTATGACTAAAGATGTTGAACTTTTTTTTAGGTGTTTCTCAGCCATTCGGCATTCCTCAGCTGTGAATTCTTTGTTTAGCTCTGAACCCCATTTTTAATAGGGTTATTTGTCTCCCTGCGGTCTAACTTCTTGGGTTCTTTGTATATTTTGGATATAAGCCCTCTATCTGTTGAAGGATTGGTAAAGATCTTTTCCCAATCTGTTGGTTTTGTCCCAACCACAGTGTCCTTTGCTTTACAGAAGCTTTGCAGTTTTATGAGATCCCATTTGTCGATTCTTGTTCTTAGAGCATAAGCCATTGGTGTTTTGTTCAGGAAATTTTCTCCAGTGCCCATGTGTTCAAGTTGCTTCCCCACTGTTTCGTCTATTAGTTTGAATGTATCTGGTTTGATGTGGAGGTCCTTGATCCACTTGGACTTAAGCTTTGTACAGGGTGATAAGCATGGATCGATCTGCATTCTTCTACATGTTGACCTCCAGTTGAACCAGCACCATTTGCTGAAAATGCTATCTTTTTTCCATTGTATGGTTTTGGCTCCTTTGTCAAAAATCAAGTGCTCATAGGTATGTGGGTTCTTTTCTGGGTCTTCAATTCTATTCCATTGGTCTATCTGTCTGTCTCTGTACCAATACCATGCAGTTTTTATCACTATTGCTCTGTAATACTGCTTGAGTTCAGGGATAGTGATTCCCCTGATGTCCTTTTATTGTTGAGGAGAGTTTTAGCTATCCTGGGTTCTTTGTTATTCCAGATGAATTTGTAAATTGTTCTGTCTAACTCTTTGAAGAATTGGATTGGTGTTTTGATGGGGATTGCATTGAATCTGTAGATCACTTTTGGTAAAATGGCCGTTTTTACTATATTAATCCTGCCAATCCATGACTGTTTTCTTTTTTGATCCTTTGCCTTCTGTTCTGGTTTAGCTCTCACTGATGCTCTGGTAAAGTAGTCTACCAGGCACCCAGTGTAATCTCCCCATGGAAAGAAATCCTACATTTCCCTTTCCTTACCAATATCTTGTTTCCTAAAGTGATTGATTGGCTCTTCAAGGAGCATAATCCTTCTTTGTAATGAATATCATAGTATTTAGTACCTTTATTATAAATGTGCTATAGAAACCTTCAGCATTCATTCTATGCAGTAAGATCACCATTACCATGATAGGCCACCTACAGTGCATTCTGTACTTTAAATGTGCTGTCTCAGGCAAGAACATCTTATTAGAGAGCTAAATTGGAAATCCAGATATACAGTTTTTATTCCAATTTCATAACACTCTAATAGGCTTAATCCTTATGGACTGAGAATGGTAGGGGTATAATTAAGAGATTTTATTAAACTACTGCAAAAAATGTGAATGGAAAAAATAAAAGAAGCTGGTATTGATCATACCTGCTTTCTTGAGGTAAGGGCAAATTCTGGTCCTTTCACTTTGACCTCAGAAACTCAAAAATGATTACACAAGGATCCCTGCACCTCACACTCTTGGGTTCAGAACCTTCCATGGTTCAAGGAAATTGCCAGTACAAAAAATAGGTAGATTGAATTTCAAAGAAGCATGTTTTCTACTAATATTAGATGTTCACTTCCACCGTTGTAGGAAAGTTATTATACACAAGTGATATTAAACTCTGATCATTCACAATTACCATCTTGCTTTCCTTCAGCCATGTTATACGCAGTTCTGTTTTTGTGAGTCCGAGTTCCCTGCCATTGTGGAAATCTAAGACATAATTTATTAAGCCACATTGTAGTTATCTCAAGTTAATTTAACTTTAAAAACCTTTCTGAGGTTTAAACAGAAAAAGATTTTTGCCCCTAGGAAAATATGATCGAATAATAATAGTCAAAATGGTAATAAACTATATAATTTCAACATTTTAGATATGAAAGATGTTGATGGGACTTTGTGATCGATTCAGCCCTTTCCTCAAAATCTGGGAGCTGTGAAAACATCCCTTAAATCAATTGAGCCATTTATTTCCTCCTGTTCTCATCACTCTCATGCTCTTGATGACTCTGCTTCTCTTGAATAACTGCAGATTGCAAATCATTTTAATGTTTATTTCCCCAATTGACTTTCCTTTCAGATGTGAATAATTCATCTATACTTCTTTTGGAAAGACTGAAATGCCAAGTCCTATTGTATGCAATGCTAATGTAATCTTGATGTGTTTTGTGGGAAAAAAGATGAAAGAGAAAATCAAAACATCTTAAAATATGTTCATGTGTGCCTATACGGGTATGTGTGTGAACATGCATGAGTGTGGCATTCCCTGAACTTAAGATAAAAGACTGAAAATTAAATTAATTGGGAAAAATATTTTTTTATTCATTAAACAACTTCATCTTAAAATGCTCTTGAAAGATATTTGAAATTTATGTCACATTTCTGGTCAAAATAGAGATAAAATACTTCACAGTATAAATAAAATGGCACTTTTTCTAAAATACAGAAACCAGAATTTTGTATCCTGAAATGATCATCCTCCACTCTTGACACTGTAGAGTGTACTTGTAGTATGAGCATTGGGAGGTGGAATGAGTAGGGTGAAGTTTGTTATCCTCAGCTAAATAGCAAATGCAGGTCATCCTGGGACACAGGAAAAACTGTTACCTCACTAAACATCTCTCCTAAAGGGTTAATGCATTGGGTTGAAATCTAGGGATATCAATGGGATGAGAATTCACAAACTTTGGTAGATGTCAAATATGATATTAACTTTTCTTAAAATATGTCCCAAAACATGGAGAGTCTACGCATTTTATAAGGAGTTACATTTACAATAGGCAGCATTTTGAGACTCAAAGGAGACAAAGAATGATGAAAACAAAAACATGGAATTAAGAAGGTGATGCATCTTTAAAGAAATACATGCTATCACTCACTAATGATGGGCTTTCTTCTCTAAGAATGACTGTGCTTCTTCTATGCAACCAACAGTGCACAGACACTTATAGTCACTGAAGCAAAAGGCTTCAGTAAGAACAGTAAGCCAAACTCTTTTAACTAAGATAATAGATCAAATCACGAGCAGATGTTATTATGTTAAAGACTGATGAAATAAGATGAATTATGCTGTTTAATTGAGTAGTAAGTTTAATATAGGTAATTACATTGCAATGTCTTATACAAAATTCCTAAATTTAATGCATGTTAGAAAAAGTATATTCCTACTATATCATTATCATACCACAGTATAAACATGTATGAAATCATGAGAGACTACCTAATAAATATGTACAAACATTTTTAGGCTTAGATTTTTCCAAAACATAATTTAACAAGGGTTCTCAAACACTTTGACCTCCTTCTCAACCTCCATCCAAACATAGAGGTGAAAAAAATGGTACATAGGACAAGGGGATATGATGTCAGCGATGGTGATTCCACCAGCAGTTCTTTTATTGTTACGATTGTTTTAGCTATTCTGTTGTTTTGTTGTTGTTCTTGTTTTGATTTTTTGTTTTTTTGTTGTTGTTTTGTTTTGTTTTGTTTTTCCTTTCTAGATGAATTTGAAAATTGCTCTTTCCTAGTCTTTGGAGAATAGTGTTGGTATTTTGATGGGGATTGCCTTGAATCTGTAAATTGCCTTTGGTAGGATGCCCATTTTTACTATGTTAATTTGGCCAATCCATGAGCATGAGAAATCTCTCCATTTTCTGAGATCTTCATTGATTTCTTTCTTTAGAGATTTGAAGTTCTTGTCACAAAGATCATTCACTTGTTCGGTAAAAGTTACCCCAAGATACTTTTATTACTTGTGGCTATTGTTAAGGGAGTTGTTTTTCTAATTTCATGATCAGCCTGTTTATCATTTGTGTAAAAGAAGGCTACTGATTTACTTGAGTTAATTTTATATCTGATCACTTTGCTGAAGTTGCTTATCAGCTGGAGAAGTTCTCTGGTAGAAATTTTGAGGTCACTTATGTATACTATCATATCATCTTCAAATAGTGATACCTTTACTTGTTCTTTGCCAATTTGTATTCACTTGATCTCTTTTTATTGTCTTATTTTTTTTAGCTAGAACTTCTAGTACTATATTTAATAGATATGTGGAGAGTGGGCATCCTTGTCTAGTCCCCGATTTTAGTGGTATTGCTTCAAGTTTCTCTCCATTTAATTTGATATTGCCTGTTGGTTTGTAGTAAATTGCTTTTATTATGGTTATGTATGGGTGGGCCTTGAATTCTTGATCTCTCCAATAATTTTAACATGGAGGGGTGTTATATTTTGTCAAACAGAGACAGACACATTGATCAATGGAATAGAACTGTAGCCCTAGAAAGAAAGCCACACACTTATGGACACTTGATTTTTTACAAAGAAGCCAAAAATATTCAATGGAAAAAAGAAAGCATCTTCAATAAATGGTGCTTGTCTAACTGGCAGTCTCTATGTAGAAAAGCCAAACTAGATCCCTGTTTGTCACTTTGCACAAATCTCAAGTCCAAGTGAATCAAGGACTCAACATAAAACCAGATACACTCAATATAATAGAAGAAAGAGTAGGACAGATTCTTGAACTCATTGGCACAGGGGGAAATTTCCTAAGCAGAACTCCAATGGCTCACACCCGAAGATTAAGAATTGGTAAATGGCACATCCTGAAACTGGAAGGCTTCGGTTAGGCAAAGAACATAGTCAATACTACAATCGGCAACCTACAAATTGGGGGAAAACTCTTTATTAACCCCATATCCAATAGAGGACTAATATGCACAATATATAAAGAACTCAAGAAGCTAATAAAAAAAAACCCAACAATCAAATTAAAAAATAGGTTATAGAACTAAACTAAGAATTCATAACAGAGGAATTGCAAATGGCTAAAGTGCACTTAAAGTAATGTTCAAAGTCCTTAGTAATTAGAGAAATGCAAATAAAAAACATCCCTGAAATTCTACCTTATACCAATTAGACTTGCTAAGTTCAAAACCTCAGTGACAACACATATTAGGAACAACATAGATAAAGAGGAACATGCTTCCATTGCTGGTGGGATTGCAAACTGGTACAACCATTCTGGAAATCAATCTGAAGATTCCCCAAAAAATCGAAAATAGATCTACCTGAAGATCCAGTAATACAACTCTTGGGAATATACCCAAAAGATGCTCCACCATGCCACAGGGCCATTTGTTCTACTATGTTTATAGAGGCCTTATTTGTAATAGCCAGAAGCTGGAAACAATCCAGATGTCCCACACAGAAGAATGGATACAGAAAATGTGGTTCATTTAGACAATGAAATACTACTCAGCTATTAAGAACCATGACATCCTGAGCTTTGCCGGCAAATGAATGGAACTAGAAAACACTATCCTGAGTGAGGTAACTTAGACTCAAAAGTACCTGCATGGTATGTACTCTCTAATAAGTGGATAGTAGTAAAAAAAATACAGAAAATACAGTCCAAAGGACTCATAAACAAGCTGCAGGGCCCAAGTGAGGAAGACTTAATCCCACTTGGGAGGGAGAAGAAAGTAATCACAGGAGCAGGGAGGAAGGGAGGGACCTGTATGGGAAAGGGGGGAAGGAAGAAGAGTGGAACATGATCTGGTATTAGGTTGGAGGAAAAGGACTGAAGCAGCAAGGGCCAGCAGTAAAAATTAAAGCAGGCAACCTCAAAAGGTAGGAGGTGGGGGGCCCTCCAGAATGTCAGAGATCTGGGAGGTGAGAGACTCTCAGGACTCAACTAGAGAGACTTTAGGTGAAATGTCCTACAGTGGGGACAGGAAACTTGTAGCGCCTGTCTCCAACAGAAAGACAGATCATCAAGTGAGGGATGGTGTTGCCATCTCACTGTCAAAAATCTGACCCATAGTTGTTTCTGTCTGAAAGAACTGCAGAGACAAAAATGGAGAAGAGCCTGAGGAAAGGGAGATCCAGCAACAGTCCCAAAGTGGGATCCAGATCAAGGAGAGGCCCGGAAATCAGACACTATTACTGAGGCTATGGAGAGCTCACAAAAAGGAACCTATCATGACTGCCCTTGGAAAGACCCAACAAGCATCTGAAAGAGTCAGATGCAGATATTTATATCCAACAACTGGAAGAAACTGCTGATCTCTGTCACTGAATTAGGGAAATGCTGGAAGAAACTGAGGTGGAGGGCAACCCTGTAGAAGGACCAGCAGTCTCAATTAACCTGGACCCTCAATATCTCTCAGACACAGGACCACCACACAGGCTGCACCCATCAGCTGCTATGAGGCCCCCAACATATATACAGCAGAGGACTGCTGGGTCTGCATTCAGTCAGAGAAGATGCACCTAACCCTTAAGACACTGGAGGCCCCTTGTATTTTGTAGGTCTGCTGGAGGGTGGTATGGGGGTTCACCCTCATGGAGACAGGAGAAGAAGTTATGGACTGGAGAGAGATTAAATCTGGAGTGAAAAAAAAGAAAGATTAAAAAATTGAAATAAACAAATAAATAAATGGTGCTATAGGTCTAAAAATATAAGTTGTCCTTTGTGTCAAACACAGTGTTCATTTGTCAGGATATCAGGGGTAGGATCCAAGAATTGCTGAAGGAAGAAAGATTCCCAGACTCAAATAGTATGCAAAAGTAAAAAAGTGTTTCTTCAGCTGAATTTCTTGAATGCAGGAGTTTCCTCATTTGGGAATGGAGATCTCTGGTGGACTCACAGGCCCAGGTTTTATTGTCAGTTAGGAGAATTCTAGGGAAGAGTATATGCCCTTTAACCTTGATTGATTAGCTCTACATCTATCTCTAGTGGATATGACTGATTTTATAATTGGTTAGGGCACTGGAGACTTTATAGGGTGGTTACTTACTCATTCTACCTACCTATTCTTGCTTTAGGCCAGGTGACAAGGTGTCCTTGGATTGGCTGGCCACAGCTGTGGTTGGCTGGTCACAGGTTACTCATTTCTGGGAAACAGAAACTTAGGCAAAGTCTCCCAAACTGCCAGTTTGCAGCCTCTTAAGGATTCATCCTAACTCTGACTAACTCAGTCCTCTCACCAGCAGTCCAGTTCAGAAGTATCACCCAACACAAATCAGCAATAACAGCACAATCCAGCAGAAATCACCAGGCCTCTTGAGAAAAGGAACAAGTCAGGGCAGTAACCAGGACCAGAAGGAATTCTAGGAGTCCTCTGCCCTGCCTTCCTTAACAAAGTGAGGATCAGTGAAGATGGAAAACCAACAAATTGTTGTATGGCTAGCTATGCAAACACCCTAACATTGTACCTTGAGTCCTACATATACTCTTACCAAAGATCATGTGTCCTTTCTTGGGTCTTGCCTCAGCAAAACATCACATGAGTCTGCATCATATGACACAACCAGAAATTTCCACTTCAAATATTATGTTTATCTTACATGTAAGGGTTACAGTTATGGTAAACCACATAATGAGAGAAATATATTTCAAGTTGATAGTTGCTTTGAAACTGAACCAAATAACAAATGTTTAGGACCTTGAAAGGACTGACCATATACATCCTACACTGTTTTTTAAACTTCATCTCTATTAATGTTCAAAAATTTAAAAAATGTGTCAAGTTCATTCTGCACACAAAACTGCATATAGATATTCAAAGGAACTGCGTAATAAATAGTGAGTACTAGATTCAAGTCTTAAGCCTATGTAATATACCATGCTAGTATCTGATTGAAATATCCATTACTTCCTCTGAAGAGAGGAGGGGTATTATTGACCATAAAATGTGGCAAATTACATAGCATATCAAAGAAAATTCTCTTTTTCTAAAACGAATTTGTTTTAATTATCTACCTTTGAAATATTTACTGATCTCCTTGGAGCTGACTAAGAAGTCATTTCCTTTTGGTGACTTTCCACAATTTGTCATTTTTATCCTTTAATATTATTTAATGATTTGCGTATTTTATATTATTCATGATTTTATTGCTTTAAGTTTTATAATACATATCTTTATAAGCAAGGGACTCTGAACCTTGAAGGAAGAGCACAAAATACTATTTATTCATTAATTTCTTTAAACTATAACATAAATATACAATATACATATGAAAATTACAACAAATAAATATATAAAACTTATCTATATTAAATACAACACACATATATAAGTATACAATAAATACACATATATGGACATACACACACACACACACACACACACACACATATATATATATATATATATATATAAAATCTAAATGTACTAAGTAAATATCTGTAGTGGTATAGCAGGGTATTGAGGTAGATCTATTCCTAATTTTCTGAGAAACTCCTGAATTTATTCCCAACATGGTTGTACAAGTTTAGAAGCTTCACCTAGACATTGGTGGAAACTGATGCAAAGACCCAGAGCCAAACCTTAAGTGCAGCTTAGCAAATCTTATGGAAGATGGGGGGGAAGAATTGAAAGAGTCAGAGGGTTCAATAACAGGGTAAGAAAACCTAATACTTCAGAATCAACTAATCTGGTCCCATAGAGGCTTATAGAAACTGAACTGAACCATAGAGCATGCACCGGATGAACCTAGGACTTTTGTAACAGTTGTATGACTGAGTCATCATGTGGGACTCCTAAAGCAGACACCTGGACTGCCTTTGACTACATAGCCTGCCTTTGTATACATTTTCCCTAACTGACCTGCCTTGTCTAACCTCAACAGAAGAAGATGGGCCCACTCTTACTGCAACTTGACATGCCAAAGTTGTTTGATCCCTGGGAGACCTCCAATTTCCTGAGGTAAAGGAGAAGGATAGATGATGGGAGGAGGAGGGAACAGTGAGAGACTGGGAAGAGAGTGGGAAGGGGAAACTGCAATTTAATTAGTGAAAAGAAAAGAAATATCCTTAAAAATAATCTCTATAGAGCCCATTGCCATCCTGGTCTGACACCTACCTGCAACCGTGGCAGATAGTCTCACCTGCTTCCTGACCCCACAGACCTGCCTGTCTCCCAGGAGGTCTTCCCTAACCAGGTACACAGGTAAGACTTCCACTGCATTACCCACAGGAGCTCGGAACCATACAGAACCAAACACAGGTAGGATATATCTTGATCTGCCTGAGCCAAACCACCTTTCTGGTCTGAAACTCCACCTGCACCTGTGTCAAATTGACATCCCTGTTCTCCAATTCTGAAGCTCTGCCTGTATCCCAGAAGACTGCTCTAACACAAGTCACAGTAGGCCTATTCTAACCAGGGACATAGGAGTTCTGCTCAAAGCAGAGACAACACTGCCTGCCTCCCAGTATCCCTGCTCTAACCCAGGTCACACAGCTCCACCTGCCTCTAAGGAGGCCTGCTCTAATCTGAAAGAAGGCCAGTTAAACACCAGAGATAGCCAGAGGGTCAAAAGTAAATGCAAGAGCATAAGTAACAGAAGCCAATGTAATTTGGCACCGTCAGAAGCCAATTCTCCCACCACAGCAAGGCCTGGTTACCCTACACACATGATGAGCAAGATTCTGACCTAAAATCCCACTTCACGAATATGATAGAAGAAGTTAAGGAGGATATAAATAATTCCCTTAAAGAAATATAGGAAAATATATGCTAACAGGTAGAAGCCCTCAAAGATGACATGAATAAATCCCTTTAAAAAACACAGGAAAATACAACAAAGGAAAACCAAACAGATGAGAACAATATGATCCAAGACCTAAAAATGGAAATTAAAACATAAAGAAATCACAAATGGAGGCAACCCTGGAGATGGAAAACCTAGGAAAGAAGAACTAGAAATATAAGCATCACCAACAGAAGAGAAGAGATAGAAGAGACAATCTCAGGTATAGAAGATACTATAGAAGATACTGATCCATGCCTCAAAAAAAAGTCAACAAGTAAAAAGTTTCTAACCCAAATCATCCAGGAAATTTGGGACATAGTGAAATATCCAAACTTAGTAATAATAAGGATAAAGAGGTTGAATAGTCCTAGCTGAAAGGGCCAGAAAACATCTTCACCAAAATCTGAGAAGGAAACTTCCCTAACCTAAGGAAAAGGTTGGTCATAAATGTACCTACAGAACACCAAAGAGATTAAACCAGAAAAGAAAATACTCCTGCCACATAATAATCAAAACACATAATGTACAGAACGAAGAAAGAATATTAAAAGATTCAAGAAATAAAAAAAGCCAAGTAGCATATAAAGGCACACCTGTAGAAATACACCACTCTTCTCAACAGAGTTTCTAAAAGGCAGAAGATACTAGACAGATTTCATCCAGAACCAATGAGACAAGAGATGCCGGCCCAGGCAAATAAACCCAGCAATACTGTCAATCGCTATAGTTGGGGAAAGCAAGATAAGTATTTTTCTGCTCATCAAGCCACAGAAAGGATTCTAGAAGGAAAACTTCAATACTAGGAAAGTAACTACATCCAAGAAATCATCTCACAGCAAACTCAAAAGAAGAGAATCACACACACACACACACACACACACACACACACACACACACAATCTAACAACAAATTAACAGGAACTATCATTGGTATCATTGGTCATCAATGTCTCTCAATATCAATGAACTCAATTACCCAAATTAAAAAAACACAAGCTAACAGATTGGATTCATAAACAGGATTCATCATTCTGCTACATACAAGAAACACACCTAAGCAACAAAGACAGCCAGTAACTGTGAGTAAATGGCTAGAAAAGGGTTTTCCAAGCAAAAAGTCCCAGAAACCAAGCTGGAGTAGCCATTCTAATGTCCAATAAAATAGACTTTCCACCTAAAATAATCTAAAGAGATGAGGAAGGACACTTCATACTCATCAAAGGAAACATCCACCAAGATGAAGTCTCAATTCTGAATGTAAGGGTACATTTGGGGCATCATAGAAGGAATGTTATTAAAGCTCAAAGCATACATTGAATCTCACACAATAATAGTGGGAGACTTCAACATCCCACTCTCACCAATGGTCAGATCATGGAAACAAAAATAAAACAGACATGGTAAAGCTAACAGAAATTGTGAATCAAATGGATTTGACAGATATATAGAGAACTTTCATCCCAAAATAAAAGAATATACCCTCTTTTGAGCAACTCATGGAATTTCTCCAAAACTAATCACATACTTGGACACAAGACAAGCCTCAACAGATACAAGAAGATTTAAACAGTCCCTCCCACTCTATCAGACCACCATTTTTTAAGGCTGGACTTCAGTAACAACAAAGACAACAGAAAGCTCACATACTCTTGGAAACTGAAGAACTCTCTACTCAGTGATAACTTGGTCATGGAAGTAATAGAGAAAGAAATTAGACTCTAGAGAATTCAATGAAAATGAAGGCACAGCATACCTAAACCTGTGGGATACAGTGAAACAGTGCTAAGATGAAAATTCTTACTATTAATTGCCTTCATAAAGAAATTGGAGAGGTCCTACACTAGCAACTTAGCAGCACAATTGAAAGCTTGTGAACCAAAGAAAGCAAACCCACCCAAGAGGAGTAGCCCTCAGGAAATAGTCAAACGGGGAGCTGAAATCAGCCCATTAGAAACAAAGAGATCAATACAAAGAATCAACAGACCAGGAGCTGTTTCTTAGGGAAAATCAACATGATAGATAAACACTTAGCCAGATTTACTATAAACCACAGAAACAGTATCCAAATTAATAAAATCAGAAAAGAAAACAGAGATTTAACAACAGAAACTGAGGACATTTAAAAAATTATCAGATATTATAACAAAAGCCTATGCTTAACAAATATGAAGAATTGAAACAAATGGAATGATTTTCTAGGTACATAACACAAACCAAGATCAGATCTTAATCAAGATCAGGCAAACTATCTAGACTGTTCAATATTCCCTAAGAAAATAAAAGTAGTCATTTAAAACCTCTCATACAAAAACAGCCCAGGACCAGATGGCTTTATTGCAGTACCATTCATTATTTATGGATTAGATATAATAGTATGTATCAGTAACCCACCAAATTCTACCAGAGAACTCCTAGAGCTGAACAACAATTTTGTCAAAATGGCTGGATATACAATTAACTCAAACAACTCAGTAGTCTTCTGAAAAAGAAATTAGAACAACACTCTTCACAATAGCTACAAATAATATAAAATATCTTGGTGTAACTCTAACCAAGCAAGTGAAAGATCTTTATGACAAGAATTTCAAGTCCCTAAAGAAAGAAATGGAAGAGGACCTCAGAAGACGGAAAGATCTCCCATGCTCATGGATTGATAGAATTAACAGCAAAAATGGACAACTTACCAAAAGCAATCTACAGATTCAATGCAATTCCCATCAAAATTCCAACACAATTATTCACAGACATACAAAGACCAATTCTCAACTCCATATGGAAAAACCAAAAACCCAGGATAGCCAAAACAATTCTTCAAGAACTTCTGGAAAATCACGATCCCTGACTTCAGGCTACACTCCAGAGCAATAGTGGTAAATACTACATGATATTGAAACATAGAAAGGTCAAGCAATGGATTAGGATCAAAACCCTAGAATTATACCCACTTTTATTCATAATATCCAAAAACTGGAAGCAACCCAGATGTCTCTCAACTGAAGAGTGAATATAAAAAATTTAGTTTACTTACACAATGTGATACATTCAGCTATTGAAAATAAGGACATTATAAATTTTTCAGGGAAATGGTGGGAACTAGAAAATGTCATCCTGAGTGAGGTATCCTAGACCCAAAAGAACATACATGCTCTGTACTCACTGATCAATGCATATTAGCCAAAATGTACAGAATATCTATGATACACCCCATGTACAGTAAGCAGTTAAACAAGAAGAAAGGCCCAAGTGAGGATGCTTCAGTCCCACTTAGAAGGGGGAAAAAATAAACATGGGAAGCTGAAGGAGGAAGGGACTTGGGTGGAAGAAGGGAATAATGGATAGGATGACAAGATCAGATATGGGGGAAGGAGCCAGGAGAGAAGCCCAGAGTGCCAGGAAAATAAATGGAAATATGTGGCTGCCATGGAAGGGGGTGGCAGAAACCTCTATATAGTCCCAGAGACCTAGGATATGAAAGGCATCCTAGACACAATGTGGGTTACCATAGTCAAAATGCCCAACAGTGAGAAAATGGAACCTGAAGAGACCACCTCCAGTAGTTACACAGAGTCCCCAGTGAAAGGGTAGCGACACCAACACACCTTAATTTTTTGATCTAGAATTATTCCTGTCTAAAAGAATTGCAGGGACAAAAATAGAGGAGATTGAAGGAATGGCCTACCAGTGACCAGCCCAACTTGGACTCCATCCCATGGGTTTGCACTAACCCTGACACTATGACTGATGTACTTGCAGACAGGATCCTTGCATGGTTGTCCTCTGAGAAGCTCTACTAGAAGACAGATGCAGATTTTTACAGCCAAGCACTGAACTGAGGTCAGGGATATCTATGTAAGGTAGGGATGATTGAAGGAACTGAAGGCAATGGCAACCCCATAAACCAACAGTGTCAACTAACCTGGACCCCTGACAGCTCCCAAAAACTAAACCTCTAACCAAAGAGCATACATGGACTGGGCAGAGGCCCCCAGCACATATGTAGCAGAGAAATGACTGCCTTTTCTGGTACCAGAGGTAACCCTGATTCTGTAGAGACTTGATGCCCCAGCACAGAGGGATGTAGGGAGAGCACTTTCTCACAGGCAAAGGGGAGGTGGGATGGGGTGAAGAACTCTGGGTGTGGGTGTCTGGAAGGGAGGAAAATTTGGGATATAAATAAATAAAATAATTAAAATCTCTAAATAATGAAGTTTCATTTGATTGTATTTGATACATACTGCAGTTGATATAATATTATAAACCAAATATTAGTGATTTAATGCTATTTTGTACCAATAGCATGTTTACAAATTATATTCAACTACAACAATCCTGTCTCTATGGTTGTTAGAACTGTTAAGTCTATTCACGTTGACACATTGCACTCATTTTTTTTTCTTGTACCTACAAAGCTAATCAGACTTTATGATTTTCTGATAAACCTCCTCTACCATTTTTTTGTCCTTTCTTATTTAAGTATCAAGGATTTAGGCATTTATGGTAATAACACTAACAACATGGAAGCTGATTCTGTAAAAATTGGCTTAATTCCACTTCTCTTCTGGGATGTCCTAGGTCCCAGCTTCTCCACAAAACTCAAAAGTTAGGACATTCTAGAGTTAATTTTGAACAATTCTTCTACTATACCATTGTATCCAAGCCATTGTTTAGTATATAAATCAATATAAATATTATTTTGATTAAGTATTTGATATATTTTTCAAGGAAAGAAATATACAGAGAATATGATATTGAGAATAAAACAATGTAAAACATAAATCAACAATTTTTGTAAAGACAAGTAATGCATTTTACTGCCTTTCTATCACTTTTCTGATAGCTAAACACCAAACTTTATCATTTACAGCTATGGGGTCAATATTGAATTTCATTCCATTCCCTCCATACCATGTGTCTACTATCACTCTATACTTTTAAGGAAACACTACCCATCTCAAGAGTAAAGTTTCTTCCACCTCACCCCAATTCTTCTACCTTGCTCTTCCATGACTCCTCTCTTTTAGCTTCAAGCCCTAACCTAAAAGACTCATTGTAAAGTTTACCTTTACGACGCTTTTCTCTGAGACTCATAATGACCACTGACATAACCTGTGCTTTAGAGTAATTTTAGTATAATTCCCATGGTTTCATTGATTCTACTGACTATGCCTCTGACACGTGCCAGACTCTTCTCATTTATTATTTCTCCAGATTATGCCATAATGATGACATTTTCAGTAACTCTGTTTGAAAGACTAGTTTAAAAAATCAATAACAGAAACATGGTATATAAATTCATAAGAAGGAACAGAATTGCTTCTTTATATCCAGGTTGAAAACAAGGTCATTTATTGTTTGAAATATTTTCAGACATTGAAATAGAATGTTACAGTGTAGAAAGTTTCATTTTCAAATATGATACATCTAGCCTATGAAAAAGGTCAATGGTACAGGCACATACTATCTAATCTGACAGCCTGAGTTTGACCCCTAGGATCCATATACTAGAATAGCCAGAAAGTAAACTTTCTCTCTCTCTCTCTCTCTCTCTCTCTCTCTCTCTCTCTCTCTCTCTCTCTCTCTCTCTCTCTCTCTCTTTCTCTCTCTGGTGTGTGTGTGTGTCTTTCTCTCTACTCTTTTCCTATTTCTCTCCACGCTCACTTTCCCACTATTAAATCTCTGTCAGGCAGGTTTATTAAAAAATTTTTCAGAATTTTTCTGAAAACTTTTTTGAGAGTTTTAAGCCAAGAGTGTCCAATTCAGGCATAAACCTCACAAAAGGCTTACTTCAGACCTTAATGAATAGATGATGACCTATGTGTTCAGACATCTGTATTATAGCCCATGGATAATGAAACAGAAATCCTAACATGTGCCCCAATCACGGAAAAAGAAGTAACTGTTATGAGAACCCAAGATGGATTAGCATAAAATTCAATCAGGAAAATAGCTTTACTTCTTCATAGCTGTCAAATGGGATATCAGTAGCCTTCTTCAATCTGACAGAATGCCTTAGGAAGGAGTTTGTTTTGTCTGCTCTACTCATGCATCTGAGCCATTAGAAAGGCAATCCGAGTATGCAAAGCATTATAAAGCAGGCTTGCTGGTTGCAGGGCTTTGTACCCTAGAAAGAAAAACTGAACAACAGCAGTAAAGGGAGATTCAGGCTTCATTTTTGCTTCTTCCTTGTAGTTTTCAAAATGTGTTAGGGTTGTGATCTGATCTGCAAAGCCGAATCACAAAATCAAATGACAAAGAACAAAGACTTTGTGTGATAGTGGAGAAAGAGAAAATGCAGAGAAAGATACAGACAGAGGGAGAGGAAAGAAAGAGGGAGAGAGAGAGGGAGAAAAGAGAGAGATTGAGAGAGAGAGAGAGAGAGAGAGAGAGAGAGGGAGCGAGGAAGGGAGGGAGAGAGGGAGGGAGGGAGGGAGGGGGAGATAGTACATGTAAATAATTGATATTTAAAGCCAAACTCCAATAGGTTCCAGAAAAATGAAAACTCTGGGGAAGGGAAGAGCAAAAGTGGTGTTGTAAATAATGTCCCAAACGTCAGCAATATGTTGTCATGGGAATACCACTCAGCCACCTTGAACTTCATTTGTTAATGTGTAACATTAATTGATAATAGCATTTATTGAGTTTTTGAAGGGTAAATAAAATAATACTCATAAAGTGACTTATAGTTATCTCATGTGTGCAAATTACTAGACTGGCAGATGTGAAACATACTCTTTTGACTAATGAGTTTAAAATCACTGGGAAAAGTTGTAGGATTTTTAGGAAGGAGAACCTTACTAAGAGGATGTCATTTAGGGGCAAGCCTTAAATTTTACCGCCGAGCCAAAATTCATGCTCATCTCTGTTTCCTTACTGTGTGTACAGTGTAATCAGGACCCTCTCATGTCTGCCTCTAGGCCTTCCTAACAAGAATGCAGTATACACCCTTGAGCTGTAAGCATAGATGAAGGCTTTCTCCTTTAATTTGATTCTTTAGGCATTTTGTCAAAGCAGTGAAAAAAAGTAGGCAATAGTGTAAATAGAAACTATGAGGGAGAGGCAGTTGTGGACTTCATATCTGAAAAATACATTGCAGCAGTATTTAACTTTCTGTTTAAATAATGGAGAAGATGGGGGTCAGTCACAATGCCACTGCTGCTTCCCTCCACCTCCTGCTTTTGATAGATTCACTGTTGCCAACATTAGCTGAAAGATGCCAGAAAAGGAATGTGGTATCTTTGTGGTTTAGACATAAGGTTGCCATATCATCGACTGCCTCTGACATTTTAGAGAGAAGACATAAAGATTAATAGCAGCAAGTTGGTACTTGTGAGCCTTGTCTAATATTAGAGACATTTATCAATTTGTTCAACTTATCAAGTTGGTGGAAGTTATAGTAGAGGAAAGAACTCAGTTTGGCTCATTAGTATTCTATTTACCATGTTCCCAGATGGGGACTTGTTGACAAATACTTAGTAAGTAAATGAATGATCCAAACCAACAAGCACAAATGTTCACATCAAAAGACTGAGGTAAGTTCTTTTCTAAGCACTTTTCCAAGAAAATAAAAATGTACACACATGATGTTCAGTATTCATGAACAAATAAATAATAGAAATACGATTTATTTTATTATTTTATATTAATAAGGACCATTAGATGACAGTCTGAGTTCTTTATATAATGCTCTTTTATTCATTTAATGTGCTTTAAAAACTATCAGATGTCATACGAATTGAGGATTGGTCTTTGTTAGTTGTATATCTAAGACAGAGGAGGAGATAAGTGTGAGTGGGGGCATTTATATCCACTGAGGACAAAGTGGAAGCATGTAGAAATTATGGGCTGTGAAACACAAGGTCAGTGAAAGGCCATCCAGTCTAAAAAAAGTATTTTCTCAGGATGATCCTTGGTCTAAAATCAACAATATCAATATGAAAATCAAAGGCAATATCTTTGTTTACATCCCAGGTACTGAAGTGTGAGAGTCTTTGGCAAGCAGTGGAGACGGACTGCCAGTGATGGATGTCCCACTTAAGTGATGCTTTGCAAAGTCTCCATCCTGTGCTGGCAGAAGAGTCACAGGAGAATAAATGACTTTCTTTTACGTTCCAAGAGCAGGATGGAGGAGACAGACAGTGTGAATGTCATAGTCTCTGTTCAATTGATTTCTCAGCAGCCGATGTTAAGAAGTCTCCAGAGAGAAAAGCATCTTGCAAATGCCCAGAACAGGGAAGTTCAATTTCTTAGTAATAAAACTCGTAGCATTTTAACACTTTTGCCATTGCTTATAAAACATCATCACCCATTCTAAAGTGGCTTTAAAATGGTAAATGAAAAGAAAAACAACCATTGTTACTTCCTATTGCTCCCTCAGTTTTCTAATTTTTATTTCATCGTTTTATTTATTAGAACTGAATTTCAGGCTTTGATATACATGCTGTGTATTAATAGTCATAAATATATTGAAGAACAGAAAAAGAATTATAAAATGTGATTAGAAGTCATATGAATATGAAGGTACTTTTCTTTATTTGATCATTCTTTGCTCTCCCTGATAGTGTATTGTCCTTGTGCACTCAGGATTCTCTCAGTGACTACAATGTTAATATAAAGGTAAGGGGTGTGGGATGGCAGTAACTGCATAGCAACCAAGTCCAGAACACTACTCATCTTCATGTTTTCTGCCATGCAGGGCTCGATTATGTAGTGTATTCTAGAAGAAACTAGAATGTAAATAACAAAAGATAAATGAGCCTTACCTGAACTATAACCATTCTGGAAAAGAAAGTTCAATGATCATAACTAACCCCCAGTTCTAGAGAAGGCATGCCTCTTGTGTGGAATGGGTGAATGAACTCCATAATTGAGGAAAACAGAGGGAAGAGGCAGTCAGATCTCTGAGTTTGAGTCCAGTTTGGTCTACAAAGTGAGTTGCTTGACACCCAAGGCTATCTATACAGAGAAACTTTAGATTTGTTGGTTTTTATTTTGTTCTGTTTTTTTTGTTATTGTTGTCTGTTTTTGTTTGTTAAAGAATCATTGTAGGGGTTGGGGATTTAGCTCAGTGGTAGAGCACTTGCCTAGGAAGTGCAAGGCCCTGGGTTAGGTCCCCAGCTCCGAAAAAAAGAACCAAAAAAAAAAAAAATCATTGTGTCTTGTATAGAGAAACCTTGTTTAAAAAATAAAACCTCTTTGTTCCTTGTTTATATTTTCTTTATAAAAAAATCTTGTGGCAACAAATGCCTTAAAGACTACATTGAGAAGAAAAGTTACTTTTGAGGACTACAAAAGTAACTACAGAAGTATCCATGCAATACATTGAGCCTGACCCTCAAAGGGTAGAAAAAATTAAAAACATTAAACAATTTTAAGTGTTATTATAATGTCATGTAAACTAAAGTTATATTTTTTTCTAAAATAACTGTCTCTTGGTCGTAAATTCAGAGAGTAATGACTAAAAACTGTTAAGTTATTCTGGGACAAATGGATAGAGAATCAGGTCAAGATACTAATAAAGGATTGCTTTCCTTTAGCCCAATTTTAGCTGAAGATATAACAGATGCATGATAATTCAGAAAAATGAACTCCAAGCAAAGAGCATTTAAATGTATGCTCTGTAATAAAAACACTGGGAAACACTGCTAAGATGCAGAAAGAATATTACCTTAATTGAACCACAGTGACAATGATGATTATGGAAATGTCAGATAGACTGCATTTCTGCTCATGTATTTCTCTAATCTATCAGTGCTAGATGTATCTGTAAGATATGTTTATATGACATTCTAACAATAAAAGACTACATCCAAACACCATTCATCTACAATTAATCTTGCAATAATGTTTTCCCACACACTCAACCAGGTTATTAGAAAATAAAATGATTGCCAAGTAATACAACTAGTATTATTTTTTAACTTAAAAACATATCATGATTCTATCTACATAGAAAGATTTTATCTGATAGAAAGATGATTCTATCTGATAGAAAGACTTCACACATCTGGTTTATCTATAATAATGGAACAAATCAGTCAATAATATGTCTATGCATACTGTTCGTACTACTTTAAGTGGGTATTACTACCCACTAGTCAATTCTCTCTCTTAACATATTTAAGACAAATTTCTTCTTTTTATTTAAAGTTGTGACTTATTGTTAATTTCTTCATATAAACCTAAGAAAAATAAGTTTGAAATTACTAAAATGTCACAATTAAAAGCACATCAGAAGTATTAAAAATATTTTCTAAAATAAAATATAAAAAGGAAACCCTAGCCATGAAATCATCCTCCAATAAAGTCTTTACTGAAAATTTGAAATATTAGGTGGCCTGAAAGAAAACAAAAGTTTAGATTAAATATATGCTAAAATGGCAATATTTTCATGTTCCTAGAAAGAATTATTATGAATTTTCTCTGGAATAATGCAAATTCAAACCAGGACACAGGCCATTTCGAAACCCTAATTTTATGAGTTAATGTTTCACACCAATAACTAACCAGCCAATCAACCACACAAAACACAACAGGCTTAGTTACAAAAATTCATGGATTAAAAGTCTACCAAAGCTATTGTTTCTGCCATAAATTTGTTGACATTGAATTGAGAAGTAAAAGTAATACGGTGATACATTAAAAGAATGCTACTGGGACCAGGATGATGGCACAGTGTCCCCCACCACATTTGACGACCAGGTTTTAATTCCCAGGATCCACTAATAGAATGAGAAATAAATCTTTCATCTTTCAGTTGTTTTCTGAACTCCTTTTCATACACTGACATTTGGAGAATTGTGTACCTACATACACACATACACACACACACACACACACACACACACACACACTCACACAGAAGTGGGGGAGGAAGAAAAACATAAGAATAAACAAAATATAATCAATAACATAAATAAATAAATGTTTATAATATTTCTATTTTTGAGATCATAATCACATAATTTTTCCATTCCCTCTCCTTGGTACAAACCCTCTCTTGTATTACCTCTTACCATCTGCCAAGCTCATGGCCTGTTTGTCTGTAATTGTTGTCACCTAAAAAGAATAGCATGCGAGAAAGAGGTTTGTAAAACTGGTAGATTAAACAGGTTAATAAGGTGCAGAAATTTCGAAATGAACATGAGAAATTCTAATGTATAGTTAATTAAAGTATAAGAAAAATGGGTGCTGATGTTGTGGCCTAGGAAATATCTAAAAGTCATTCATCAAAAATATTCCCTAATTTGCTTGGAATGTAATTATTAAGTCCAAGTAATAAAGGAATATTAAGAAATATAAGACAGGACTTCTGACCTCCCCACCTTCCCCATTCCTATCTCCTCTCTTAATGGCCTTGAACTCACTGAAATCCTGCCGTTGCTTCCCCAGTACTGGAATTACAGGTGTAAGTGAACCAGCATACCTGGCTTGAATTTATGTGGAAAGTTTTGCCACAAAAACATCTCAAGATTTTGAGAAGAAATAATTGAAGGTGAATAGTCAAACTCGATTCTTATAAATATGATAACAACAACAACAACAACAACAATAACACCCTAAAGGGACACTGTTTCAACCCTTGAGACTAGGGAGATACAAGGACTTCTGAAAGTTAAAGTGAAGGAAGAGAACGACCTTGTCAATGGGACCAATTCTACTAGGCGGAGAAATAGCATTCAGAACACAGAGGTCGTTCACAGACACTTCAGGCGTTTGTTACCAGGAAATCTCTAAACTGAAGGAGTCTCTTGGAAGACTCCAGGAGCTCTGGTGCCAGGCTACAGCCTAAGGCCCACAAAAAGAGTAAATACTGGCACTGCTGGTACTGAATCACTACCTTAGCATCCTGCCCTAGTAGCACCGGCCCTGCGTGAGATACCACCGCTCTCTGAGCCGTGATGAAGCAGTGACTGCTCCAGAAAACTTGGAAGAGAAATAGATGAACCAGGAGGAAAGGTTGCAAACCACAGTCCTGAAAAGGAAGAGTCTGTAAAGGAGACGGCAACTCCAGGAATATCCCATAAGTCTTCTTGTAACCACTTCCAAACCATGAAAGAACTACCTCAGTGTAACCAGAAAGAGTGGCTGGAGACTGCTGTTGAGAATACATAGAATGCACATTTAGCCTCGAAGAAGGAGGTTTCTAAGGAAATGAAAGCTCTTGCAGAAGTATCTGAAATACGGAATGGTGATGCTGCTCAAGCCCCTGAATGAGGAGATACCATGACCAGCAGGACAGTTTTGGAAAGCATCAGTTAAGTTCCTAAGTGATAAGACCTTACATCTGTGCTAATGTGGAAAAAGCTTCATTCAAAATTTCATTCTCCTTGAGCACCAGAGAACATACACAGGTGGGCAATCCAGTGAGTGTGATGAGTGAGGAAGGACCTTCAGTTGGTGGTCAAGCATCTTTCTGAAACAGATGCCACACTGCACGGAAACACACCAGTGCAGCATTTGTGGCAAAGCCTCCAGCCAGAATGCTGGACTTTTCTGTAACTTCAGTTTCCACACAGGCAAGAATCCTTACCACTGCAATGAGCTCAGTGAGGCTTTTAGTCAGGATTCTGTTCTGGTTAAACACCAGAATATACACACCAGAGACATTATGAATGTGGTAAGAGAATTGTGAAGAATGTGATAAGAACATCTACCATTGCAACTTGGCACATCATCAGATACAGCACAGTAAATGTGATCCTAATGATGGTCATTGGGAGAGCAGCCCTGAATTCATGAGCACGGGGGATCTCCCTGCCCCTTGTTTGCTGTGCGATAACAAGGGTGAGAAAGAGAACCACACACGACTTAGCCCCTCTCAGCCTGTGGCTTACAGGAGAGCTGGACTGGAGGACATGAGAACAGGAGATCTGACTCTGCCACTTGCTGTCTATGGCATTGCGTGCTCTAGCCAGGGCAGTTCTGGAGAGCTTGCTGTGATGGTTCCGGTGTAGGCGAGCTGGCAAGCTGACCAACTCAGCTACCACCCAAGCCCAGAATTAGGCCCTTGAATTGGCCCACCCCAATATCTACCCCACCTATCTGAAAAGGAATCCCAGTGAGGATCCAGCATTGAGAGCATAACAAAAGCCATAGGTCACAAAACAGACCCATGGCTTATTGCAATGAACACTTACAGTAAAGATGTATGGAGAAATGGATATACTGTGTGACACATTGTGACAGCTTCTATGACAAGATTTTGAAAATTTCTATTTTACTTCATTTTATTCTGGTGGGGGAGATTGCAAGAGCAGAGGACAGATATGAAAGGTCAGGGAGATGATGGGGTGGGGTGCATGATGTGAAATTAACAAACACTCAATAAAAATTAAAATAAAATAAAAGTCAGTATCTAAATTCAATGGAGAGATCAGAGGACATTTTTTAAAAAGCCTGGACATCAAGACCAGTCTCTAGCAAGCATCAACAAATATAGTGACAACTGAAAAATGTCAAACTTTCAGCTGACTGGGCCACTGCAACCTAGAAGATAAAGTGATTAAATCACCAGTGTTCGGGGAAAAAGTCAATGTCAGTTTGAAATACGTATCTAGTTAAGACTTCCAAATTGAAAACTTACCAGCAACAGTAAGTATATAAAATAAAGGATTTACTTTCAATAGTTTTTGTTTTTTGTTTTTTTATTTTGGAGATTTTAATTAAGTTACATTTCTTTTTTAATTGGATTTTTTTTTATTTACATTTCAAATGTCATTCCCTTTCCCGGTCTCCTGTCCATAATCTTAAATTACATTTCTTGTTTTTCTCACGTTACACTCTCTCATAAACCTTTCCTCATTCTCCTTCAAATTCAAGTTTTTTATTGATTGTAATTTCATTACATTAGGAATATATATATATATATATTCCTAAATACTACCTGTTCTGACCCTGTGGCACTGGACAACCAATTGGAATGCTCTTCACAGAGAAAAAACACTTCTGCTGTTTGTATTTGTCCTCATTTGTTGTTAGCTCTGTATGATGGTTGAAGCCCCTTATCTTTCTCCACCTAGTTTGAGATATTCTTTAGTGTCATCCTTCTTCAGTTCACATTTAACTTTCAGGTTGGTAAGACTTCATGAGTAGAGCTTCTGACATTCTTCACAATTTGACACGGTCTCAAAGTAAACTGCTGAATTCTCAAACATTTACACATTTTTATTTTTTTAATAGAAAATTTTCTGAGATATACTTCCAAATAACTAGATCTGCAGGGCTAAGGCAATAGCTCACCAGATAAGAATACTTGACACTCTTAAAGAGCAGCTAGCATCAGGATTTAGTTCTCATCATCCACACATCACAGTCATTTCACAGTTGCCTTTAGCTCCAGTTCTAAGGGATCCAATGGCCTCTTCCAGTGTATGTGGGCATTTGTATGCACATGGTGCACACACCTGCATGCACAAACATATATATATTATATAGTATATAGTATATTATATATATTATATTATTTGTGTGTATATGTATATTTATATGTATATATGTATGTATATGTAGATATATACATCTCCCAGAAAATATGTATTTCTTTAACACCTAAGATAAATGAAAATAGATAATTTGAGAGCATATAACCAAGTAAATATCTTATTTAAAAGATATCTTTGGTTTTTTTTTTTGTTTTACAAAATAAGACTGGAGTCTATGAAGTAATCTTTAGCTTTGAAGAAAAGGGATGGCAAGAGTTTGAAATGATATGAGAGAAAAACTGGAATGAGGAGACAGAGAGAGAGCTAAAATACTAAAAATTAACATAAAATAACATAAATGTTTAATTGCTTAATGAAAAAGTATACTATAATTACTAACTGTATAACTTAGAAGTGACAATTGTACTATGAAGAAAAAGCCAACAGTGTTGAATATGTTTAAAATTTGACAAATTGAGCAAGTCTAAAATTGATTGTTTACTGAAAAAGCAATATATTTCCTAAATTAGTAGAACAAAAAATACTCATTTTAAAGGAAAGAATTAATAAATGTAAGACAGACAGACAGACAGAAAAAAGGAAGGAAGAAGGAAAGAAAGAAAGAAAGAAAGAAAGAAAGAAAGAAAGAAAGAAAGAAAGAAAGAAAGAAAGGAAAAAAGAAAGGAAGGAAGGAAGGAAGAAAGGACTACACGTGTTATTCAGTCATTGCAGCCTAGAATCACAAGATTCACAACACCCACTGTTTTATGTTCCTAGATGAATTCACAGTTATGATTTTATTTTAGGGGGCTACAGATGTAGTGTACTCCTCAGCTCAGTTCTTACTGCTTGGAAATTATTCCTAACCTGTCGGTCGTACAGTTAAGCCGTTGGTTGTTTAGAGTTCTTCTGGGCCTCTTACTATCAAACAGTCTGCATTCATGCTTTCATAGACAGTTCTGCCACTCTCAAGAATACTTTCATTTTATAATGAGAATTTTTAAGCAAACAGAGTATGCCAAATATGTCACAGCCTACAGGCACATCATAAATATTTATCATCAAAGATCTTGGTTTGAGAGGTCTCAGTACTTTTACTTAGCTCATAAACCTATCATTCTCATTTTCTCCTTTAAAAAAACAGTAAAAGTATTCTTTTTATTTTTTAATAAAATTTTAAACTATTTCAAAACTTTTTATTTTGTGTGTGTATGCATATGAGGCAAGAGAGGGAGAATGAGGAGGGAGAAAAGAGGTGTGATGCATGTGGGAGGGTGTAGGGGTGGGGGTGCCTGAGAAGATCAGAAGAGGGCATTGTAGCCCCTGAAACTAGAGGTGTAGATGGTTGCAAGGCACTCAGCATGGATCAGCCACTCAATTTGGGTCCTGGAAACCAAACTCTGGTCCTCTGGAAGAGCAGCAAGCAATCCTAACTACAGAGACATACCTTCAGACCTTCAAGTCCATTCTTAAAATTGTGTTTAGAGGATAATTTATATTTTTAGTAATTAAATAATTAATTAATTAACTTTACCTCAATTTCCCCTCCCTCCTCTCCTTCTGCTTCTTCTCCTCTATTCCCCCTCCCCCAATCACTCCTCCTCCCTTTCTCTTCAGAAAAGGGGATGCCTTCCATAGGCACCAACCTACCTTGACAAATCAAGTTGTAGTAGGACTAGGTGTGTTTTCTCCTATTGAGCTGGACAAAGCATCCCTGCTAGGAGAAAGAGGTCCAACATTAGGCAACAGAGTCTGAGATAGCCGTTGCTCCTGCTACTAGGAGTCCCACATAAAGACCAAGCTACACAAGTGTTACATATTCTCAGAGGCCTAGGTCAGCCCCATGCAGGCTCCCTGATTGGTGGTTGTCTTAGATTTCCATTGTTGTTAAGAAATACTAATGGCCAATGCACCTCTTATGAAGCACAACATTTAATTGGGGTTGGTTAACAGATTCTGAGGTTCAGTCCATTATCATCATGGCAAGAAGCACAGCAGGATCCAGCCAGGCATGGTGCTGGAGGAGCTGAGAGTTCTACATCTTGAACCAAAGGTAGATAGGAGAGGACTGGCAAAGCAAACCCCTGCAGGGATATACTTCTTCTAACAAGTCCACACATATTTAAATAAAGACACACCTCTTAATAGTACCACTCCCTGTGGGTCAAGCATTCAAATACCTGGCCTCCATAGACTCGTGTATTTGAATGCTTGACCCACAGTAAAAGTATTCTTGAAGACATTAAAACTCTTTTTCCTGATCGCACAAGGAGCAAGAGTGAAAAATTCTATAGTTTTTCCAATAGGGGAATAAAATAAAACCTGTCTTTTATCAATTATCCACACCTTTCCTTCCACTTATTACACTAGAGACATTTTAACCATTGTAGGACTTAGGATTTAATTGATCTAAACTGATGGAAACAACAAACTCGTTAAAGGGGGCATTTATGTAGCAGATAAATTCGATATGAAGATTCACAGTTATGGTAGGGGCAAACATTCTGACCCAGAAAAACACTGAAATTAAGCATCAAAAATTGATTTGTGGCTGAAGCGAAGAGAAATTACAGGATATACCTGTTATGCTTAGTCAAAACACCTTTTGAAAAATTTCAGTAAGTGAAGAGAAAGACCTAATTTTACTTAGAATTTATTTTCTTATCTTCTCCATTGCAATGATGATAGGAAGAAAACTTGAGAGCTTTGTGTTTAAATCTGAATTTAAGTAAAATTATATACTGCTATCAATTCACACAGTACCGTCAGCATTAGTACACATCCCAATGAAAAACTAAACACAAGTAACAGTCGACTTTCTTCCTTCTAGCAATACTTAGTTGGGAATTTGGAAAACTTGTCATGTTCTACAATTGAAATTTTTTTAACAATCTGTGCTTGCTCCAGGCACTTTGTTATTAGTCAGAGTTCTTGACTTTGAACACACACATCTTATTATGATAACCTATAACACTTATTTTGCAGTTCTGTCTTGTACCGCTGTAAATTAACAAAACGCTCGTGCCTGCGGCATGAGTTTCTATTCAAAAAAACAGAAAGGCCAATGGATGCAGAAATTTCTCCTGTTTTGTGAATATTCAGTTTTAAAACAAACTTTCCAACAATAGCTCAATACCTTTAATGTATTCATGGTCTACAGGTCTCACAGAAAGTGTTGAAACATTTTTGTTAAGGAACACATTATTCTAGCAAGCAATTTAACACCATAAAAGTCAGAAGTCTGTGTTAACAAAGATAATAGCAGCTTCAATTTTAGAGACATTTATTCTGCTACAGTACTTTGCCAGGGAATGCATTTATGAAATGTTGACTGTAACAGTTAAATAGTTCTATAGAACAAATAGGTATCTGGATGGAGTGCTTGAGTCGAAGTCAGGAAGGAAGACCAGTATAAATAATGATTGGCTGGACCCAGATTTGAAGGTAAAGGAGATTAACTCCTAAATCTATGTTCTTGTCACAGTGTTTCTGTGAAAAGGGTGATGAAATAAAAAACGGATGGATCATTTGAGAAAGGGTTGGACACTTTAAAGATAGACCCAAAACAAGTCTGTGAAGAATAGTCTTATTCTGAGAATGTAATGCACCAAACATTTCCCACAAGGCAATGTGCCCGAATGTGTTCTATGTTACTATTCATCAGGCTGAGTTTGAGGCAAAACCCTCATGATTTCTGTACTTATATTCTGTCTGAATTTGTGTTTTCTTTATCATCATTTCAAGGAATACAGTTATTACTATGTTTGGTGAACCTTGTGCTTGTTCAGGGGCCCTCGGGGATTTGTGATTTACAGCTTTCATCATATTTAAATCTCTAAGTCATAATCTTTTTCCTATCATTTTTCTTTCCCATTTACCTAATTCTAGTTACATTAACGCTTGAAGTTAGCATATAATTTTCCTGTGGTTTTTTTATTTTGTTTTCAAATGTTTATATAATCTGTATCACCATCTAAGCCTTACCACTTTTTATCCTTTTTGTGAATAATTTACTATTTTTAACAAGAAATTTAATTTTTAAGATGATCATTCAAGAGTAAAAGAAGAGAATCTTAATATCCCTGAATTTGGAGAAAAGTACAGATATCATTAACCCTAGTCTTAAAATAGATTTAAAACAAGAAAAATAAACAACTATAACAAAAAGGGTAACAAGCAAAAATTTAAGTTATCTATGTCAGTGTTAAAATAACTTTAAGTGTAGCAATTTTGGTAAAATTTTAAAGTATAAATATGAATAAAGAGCTCCATTTTACAAATCAACATTTCTAAACTACAAAGAAATAAAACAATGCCAACACAACACATGAATAATACCATGGATTTATGTGATCTAACATTAATTTATTGAATAAAAAACAAAATCAATTTGAAAAGTAGCTCATTTTATACAGATATAAATGCTATTACTGACAAAAACAATATAAAACACAAAACCACATTTATAAACCATAAATTAATGTCAATACCTAAGGTAACTTCAATAGACTTGTACAAAAGTTAAGTTGTTTATAATAATTTTTGCTACCCTTTCTCACATATGGATGAATTAATATCTCAAATATGTAGGAATTATCATATGTAATTAATACCATTTATTCTTTCAAATTTATATATATATTTGTGTGTGTGTATATATATATATATATCGTGTGTATGTGTGTGTATCTGTATATGAGAGAGAGAGAGAGAGAGAGAGAGAGAGAGAGAGAGAGAGCAAGCATAGCTGTATAGGATGTGGGTAATTATAGTGGGTAAATATAAGCATTAGACAGTGATAGAACAATAACAAATCCAAAAGCTCTCACTCAGTAAATTATCACACTATCTCAGGACATAGCTACTTCTTGTCATCCTGCAAACACAAGATCAAACAGACCTCAGTTTCACCAGTAACTTCTCAGATTTATTTCCCATTTCTGCTGTGGTTATTGCAATTGATGTTGACATTGTTTCCTTTGACTGCCTGACCCATCAAGCATTTCTCATGAGACTACTGACAGGGAAGGAAAGCCTACAACTGGTATTGGATTTGACTTTTATCATCTCTGAGAAGTGTCTATGTATAATTTGCATATAATGAGTTATTTCTACTGCCCATGTCCCAGACTAATTATTACTAAGTTACGAAATAAAGATCATTTGGCACAGCCCTGTACCAAAAATACTTTACATTAAATATAATTAATATACCAGTGCCTAATAGCTGATCAAAAGACTTTCCAGGTAAAATCACAGGTAGTCTTCAGTGTTCATTGATAACTATATGGGTAGTGCATGTTGTGGTGGATTGAATGAACTTGGTCCCTTAGGCCCACATGGAACGGCATTATTAGGAGGTGTGGCCTCGTTTGAGTACATTTGGTATTGTTGGATGGAAGTTGAGAACCCCTGTGGTTAAATTAGGGAAAGAAAGGAAGAAGCTGAAGAGGAGGGCGACCCATAGGAAGATGAGCTATTTCAAATTACCTGAACCCATGAGATCTCTCAGACACCAAGACACCAACCAGGCAGCATACATGACATATATACAGCAGAGGACTGCTTGGTCTGGCCTCAGTGGGAGAAGACTTGCCTAACCCTCCAGAAACTTGAGTCCCTAGGGAATGGGGATGCCTGGCAGTAGTGGTGATCAGGGGGCATCCTCTTAGAGACAGGGGGAAGAGGAATGGAAGAGGAACTATGGAAGGGTGGATCAGGAGTGGTGAGCAACGACTAGACTGTTAAAAATAATAGTAATAAGAAAGAAAGAAAGAAAGGAAGAAAGAAAGAAAGAAAGGAAGGAAGGGAGGAAGGAAGAAAGAAATGAAGGAAGGAAGAAAGAAAGGAAGGAAGGAAGAAAGGAAGGAAGGAAGGAAGGAAGAAAGAAAGAAAGAAAGGAAGGAAGGAAGGAAGGAAGAAAGAAAGAAAGGAATGAGTGAGACTAGGTTCTCCATAATTTCTCTCTAATATTCTCAATATTTCTTGTATTAATTGAAAATTTTGTTTTTTAATTGGGCATTTTATTTAAGTACATTTCAAATGTTACCCTCTTTCCTGGTTTCCCCTCCAGAGACCCCCTATCCTATCCTCCCTCCCCTGTTTCTATGAGGGTGCTCCCCCACCTACCCACTCACTCCCACCTCCTCCCTCTGGCATTCCCCTACACTGGGGCATCAAGCCTTCCAAGGACCAAGGGCCTCTCCTCACACTGATGTCTAAAAAGGCCATCCTCTGCTACATATGCAGTTGGAGCCATGGGTCAATCCATGTATAGTTTTGGGTAGTGGTTTAGTCCCTGGAAGCTCTGGTTGGTTGGCATTGTTGCTCTTATAGGGTTGCAAGCTCTTTCAGTTCCTTCAGTCTTTTCTCTAATTGCTCCAGTGGGGATCCAGTTCTCAGTTCAGTGGTTTCCTGCTAGCATTTGCCTCTGTATTTGACATGCTCTGTCTATGTCTCTCAGAAGACATCTATATCCAGGTCTTATCAGCATGCACTTCTTAGCATCATCAATCTTATCTAGTTTTGGTGGCTGTATATATATGGGCCACATGTGGGGCAGGCTCTGAATAGCCATTCCTTCAGTCTCTGCTCTAGACTTTGTCTCCACATACCCTCTGAAGGATACTTTTGTTTCTGCTTTTAAGAAGCAGTGAAGCATCCACATTTTGGTCATCCTTCTTCTTCAGCTTCATGTGGTCTGTGGAATGCATCTTGGGTAATTCCAGCTTTTAGGCTAATAACCACTTATCAATTACTACATACCACGTATGTTTTTCTGTGATTAAATTGCATCACTCAGGATGATATTTTCTAGTTCAACCCATTTGCTTATGAATTTCTTGAAGTCATTGTTTTGATAAATTAGTAGTACTCCATTGTGTAGATGTACCACATTTTCTGTATCCATTCCTCTGTTGAAGGGCATCTGGGTTCTTTCCAGCTTCTGGCTATTATAAATAAAGTTGCTATGAACATAGTGGAACACGTGTCTTTGTTATATGTTGGGGCATATTTTGGGTATATGCCCAAGAGAGGTATAGCTGGATCCTCAGTTAAATGTCCAATTTTCTGAGGAACCTCCAGACTGATTTCCAGAATGGTTGTGCCAGTCTGCAATCCCACCAACAATGGAAGAGTGTTCCTCTTTCTTCACATCCTTGCTAGCATCTGCTGTCACCTGAGTTTTTTTATCTTAGCCATTCTGACTAGTGTGAGGTAGAATCTTAGGGTTGTTTTGATTTGCATTTCACTGATGACTAAGGATGTTGAGCATTTCTTTCGGTGCTTCTCAACCATTTGATATTCCTCAGCAAAGAATTCTTTGTTTACTCTGTACCCCATTTTTAATAGGTTTAATTGGCTCTCTGGAGTCTACCTTCTTGAGTTCTTTCTATACTTTGGATATTAGCCCTCAATCAGATGTAGGATTGGTAAAGATCTTTTCCCAATCTATTGGTTGCTGTTTGTCCTAATGATAGTGTCCTTTGCCATATAAAAGCTTGCTCATGGATTTGCAGGATTAATATAGTAAAAATGGCTATTTTGCCAAAAGCAATCTATAGATTCAATGCTATCTCCATCAAAATTCCAACCCAATACTTCATAGAGTTAGAAACAGTAATTTACAAATTCATTTGGAATAACAAAAAACTTGGGATATCGAAAACTATACTCAGCAACTTCGGGGGGAATCACGATCCCTGCCCTCAAGCAGTATTACAGAGCAATAGTGATAAAACCTGTATAGTATGGGTACAGATATAGGCAGATAGATCAGTGGAATAGAATTGAAGACCCAGAAATGAGTCCACACACCTATGGTCACTTGATCTTTGATAAAGGAGCTAAAACCATCCAATGGAAAAAAAAAAGATAGGATTTTCAACAAATGGTGCTGGTTCAACTGGAGGTCGCATGTACAAGAATGCAAATTGACCTATTCTTACTGCCCTTTACAAACCTTAAGTCCAAGTGGATCAAGAACCTCCACATCAAACCAGATACACTCAAACTAATAGAAGAAAAAGTGGGGAAGAGTTTCAAACACTGGAGAAATTTTCCTGAACAAAACACCAATCAATGGTTTATGCTGTAAGATCAAGAATCAACAAATGGGACCTCATAAAACAGCATGTACTCTTTAGCATTGTCAGTACCAATAGTGTCTGGGTTTGGTGACTGTATATGGAATGGATCCCCAGGTGGGGCCGTGTTTGGATGGCCTTTCCTTCATTCTCTGCCACAACATTTGTCTCCTCATTTCCTCCTGTGAATATTTTGTTCTACCTTCTAAGAAGCATCCACATGTTGGTTTTCCTTCTTCTTGAGTTTCATATGGTCTGTGAAATGTATCTTGGGTATTCTGAACTTTTGGGCTAATATTCATTTACCAGTGAGTGCATACCATGTGTGTTTCTTTTTGACTGGGTTACCTCATTCAGGATGATATTTTCTAATTCTATCCATTTGCCTAAGAATTTCATGAAGTCATTGTTTTTAATAGCTGAGTAGTACTCCATCGTGTAAATGTACCACATTTTCTCTATCCATTCCTCTGTTGAAGTACATCTAGGTTATTTCCAGCTTCTGACTATTATAAATAAGGCTGCTGTGAACATAGTGGAGTATTTTAAACACACACACACACACACACACACACACACACACACACACACACACACACACACATATATATGTAATGTGTATTGATCAAGTCCATACCACACTCTCTCAAGTACATTTTCTGCCATATATCCATTAGTACCCTTTCTTCCCAATTTCAAGCGTTTTCTTTTCTTTGTTACTTTTTAAACTAATGAAATACACTTAGTACTGTCATCATTGTGGGCAAGGGTGCAGGGCTTGTCCTGGATCATGGGCTGGAAGAAAGAAAACAAAAGTATTTCTCTCCTAAGCAACCATTCATCCATTAATAGGTGCTATGTTAGTGGAAAGATTGGCTGTCCTCATCCAAACTTCACACTGGAATTAGGTGACTTAATTGTGTTAAGTTCCTCAAAATGTTTTCACAACAATTCACATATGCAACTTCCTATTATGTTCAGCAAAAAAAAAACAAAACAAAACAAACAAACAAACAAACAAAAAAAAACCTTTCATTTTTGTCATCTACAGCTTTTGGCTCTTGCATACTTTTTTCTTTTTTTGTTAAGTTTTTCTTTCTTTGTTTTTTTCTTTAATATTTGTTTACAATCCAGTCTTTATCTCCCTCCTGGTCTGCCCTATCATTGTTCCACATCCCATACTCCTTCCCCCACAATGATCCCTGAGACTGGCGAGGGTTGGGTGTGATATAAACGCCCCATTTAATGATGATAGCTCCATAATTTCTTATTCTCTGAATGCTGACAGATTTTGGATCACTGTCTTCATTTGCATCTCCTGAAGTAGCTTCTCACATAAGGGGCGAGAAATACATTTATTGGTATAATGAAGTCGTTATTTCAATTAATCCGAGTAATATCAATAGATTCTGCCATAGGACCTATGACCTAACTGACCCAAAACCCTTGCTCTCATTAGTAAACAGTGACAGGCATAAATTCTGTCTTTTGGATCAGGTCTCAAGTCCAATCAGAAAGCAGTTGTTACTTGTAACATTCATACCACTGTTATCCGAATATGCATACCTCACCAAGCTGTTCCTTACGTAACTCTCAAGGTTCACAACTTAGTAATACTGATTATGGTTTACCACACAGTATCTTGTAATTTATTAATCTCTTTTAATCCTCTAAGCTAATCTGGCTACCTACAAGCCAAAATCTCCAAGATTCTTGCATTTTAGTATTGGTCTGACTCTCTGAGCTTCCGATTTTTCCATGATGTTTCCTTTACCCCACTAGTGGCTGCATCTGCTTAACTCTTCCCTCTTTCCATCATAGTTGGCAGGTAGGCGTCCAGCCCTATTTTATTTTCTGCCCAGACTGTCTGATCAGCTTTTAGTGATGAGGCAGAAAATAAAAGGCAAGCATATCTTGCAAAAACTTGAGACAGGAAATTCTTGACATAATCATAACATTTTTTTGTGTGTTCAGAAAGCAACAAGATACGAAAGGTAGAGAAATCAACATTTGAATAATACAAAGGTAAACTTTACACAATGCACAAAAATCTTTATGCCTGTATATTCCTTTTTAATGGCTTCTATTATCTTCATAACACTGGATTTAAGGTTAATTCTTGTTCTCCAGCTCTGTTAGGATATCCAGGTGGAGGACGGCAAACTGTACTGCGTTCCTATGCTGGCCTTTGGCCGTCTCGGTTTTCTGTTTACTATCAGTTTAAATGCTGATTTCTAGGTTTATCTTGTGTGTGTGTGTGTGTGTGTGTGTGTGTGTGTGTGTGTGTGTGTGTGTGTGTGTGTGTGTGCATGTTCTCACCTTGGTTTCTGTTTGTCTTATTTGGTTTTGTATTTTTGACTGAGTGTCCTGGGTTTTGGGTGGCTAGCAAGGCTTCTCTAGTCTGGAGGGTTTCTCCCCTGGGTTTTTGTGGCCTACCTGTCCTCTTAGATTTGGGAGTGCAAGCTATGCCTCTGAGGTCCCTAGAAACAGGCTGGCCTGCAGTGTCTGGTGCCAGTGAATGCAGCAGGAATGCAGGAAGAATTCTTGCCTGGAAAATGGAGTCCAGAGGCTGCAATTTAAGATGAATTTCAAGGGAAGGTAAGGGCTCGTTGCAGGGTCTTATCTGGTTGTCTCTGATCTAGCAGGCCTCCGTGAAAGCAAACAGAGGTGTGGAGCACAAATTAAAGCACAGGGTTTGGGGTGTAGTTTACAACTGTTTTATTGCATCTAGGGGAAGTTGGTAGGCAGGGTCTTGAAAGGAAGATGGGTATTACTCAGGGTCCCTGTTAACTTCAGGCCTCAGGGAAAATAGTCATTATTATTATTCTATCAAATGAGAGAAATTATTTCATACTGTTACTTCTCAGGCACAAAGAATTTCATGTATTAGCCACCTATAGCCATAAAAGTCAAATCCTACATACTGTATACTCCTGCCACTTTTGAAAACACATGGAAACAAATAAGAAATCTTTTGAAAAACTGAGGTCATCCTCACAGCTCTGCCTTGTTTATCACTATGACAGGCTGTAAAATAGTTTTAAGGTGGTGGTGACAATGGATCCCAAGCAAGGCTACATGCTTCAGCTTTTACAATAATAAATTAATATAATAAATCTGTTATATAAAAACAGAAACTTGAAAACACTATATTCAAAACTGACAATTTTATGAGAATGGCTGCTAAAGGCACTTAAAAATAGGGAAGGAAAATTGCCAGCTTTTGGTTATGCTAAAGTGAACAGAAGGAATTTATCTCTAAGAAACAACATGAAGAGATATGTGGCATTCTTTTTTGTTGCCATATTGTGAAGCTCTATCAGAAAAATTTATACCTCTTCTGCAAATGGTCAGAATTCTTCCTTAAAATGAGCCCAAATATCCATGTTTCTGTGTCAGGGAAATAAGGTATCAGGAATGATGGCTTCCTCAAGTACGAAGTCACCGTGGCCTCTTTGGAGTTCAGAAATGAGTGACATAAGACTAACAGGAGTATTTTAATTACATGATTTTTAAAAAATCTTAGGGGGCATCTTGTGAGAGTGAAATCAGTCCAATACATGTATGATTACTTCCTACACAATATTGAGTTCCCTCCTTTATTTGCTAAATAGCATGAAAATACACAGCAAAAGCAGAGTCAAATTCAAACCTTTGAAAAACATTAACACATGACACACACCTACAGAAAAGGGTAAAATACAGGAATTCCAAAACGCTTAATGATGTCAATAATATGTGTAACAGAAAAAAATGCTCAACATAAAGTAAGCAAGGACTGTAAATTACCATGAGGAGGAATATCAGACACTCAGTTGAAAATAGCCTCAAAACCTGTTCACAAAACTTGACAGTGTATTGTTTAGAGAACAAACAAAAGAAAACAGAAACAAAATAAAATTTAACATTATATGTTTCTTCAACATCAATACCATGAAGATTTGCTTGCCAGTTGATGGGGCTATGGAGAGTGTGATACTTAATGAGGAAGCTGATTTCATCAATGAATTGATTCATTGGTAAATTTATAGCTAACTGCACCATTAACCAGTAGAACACACTTGGAAGGAATAGGTTATAGAAGGCATATCCGCCTAAGGTCTGTCTTTTTCTGGTTGGTTTTTTTGTCTCTTTGCTTGAAATCACTATAAGGAGGGTAGTTCTACTTTGACATGCCCTTCTATTGTGATTTTTCCACCTCAGCACAGGTACAAAACAATGTCACCAGCCATTGTGGACATACACCTCAGAAACTAAGAGCCAGCAGCTAATACCGCCTTCTCTATACTAATTTTTCCTGTCATTCCATAAAGTTAATCTTAAAAACAAGTTCTTCAAATATTTAGATAGTTTCTATTAAAGTTAACAGAGTTTCATAAAAACTAAAGAAAGGTTACTGATTGTCTTAGGGTTTTATTGCTGTGAACAGACACTATGATCAAGGCAAGTTTTATAAAGGACAACATTTAATTGGGGCCAGCTTACAAGTTCAAAGGATCAGTGCATTATCATCAAGGGGGGACCATGGCAGCATCCAGGCAGGCATGGGGCAGGAAGAGCTGAGTTCTACATTTTCACCTGAAGGAAGCCAGGAACAGACTAAGCATCCTTAGATAGCTAGGAGAAGGGTCTCCAAGCCCACCTGCATAGTGACACATTTACTCCAAAAGATCACATCTTCTAATAGTGCCACTCCCTGAACGAAACATATGCAAACAATCACACTCATATAAATATATAATGTGCAATTTGCATAAAACTAATAATGTAAATGCAGTGTGTATCATGAGAAAATAAACATTATAAAAACTGATGAATGCGTTCAAAATTTAAGAGAAAAATCAATCAAAATCCACTCAGAATTAAAAGAGATGTCAGAAGTTTTTAAAACAAATATTTAAATAAGAATTTATAAAAATTTCCATCATGCTTTCAAATGTAGGAAATAAGTTACACTACAGATATAGAACTTATACAAAATGAAGTTTAGAATTAAAATGTCAAATGAGAAGTTATCCTACATTGCATAACTGTCAAAGTAGACAGAAAGATTAACAAATGTAGGGCACAATATCATTTATGTAAAGAGGAGGGGTGTATTTTGAACTTTTGGAATTTAATTCTCTATGTGTGCATTGCGTATCACTATTGTTCAACAGACTTAAATATGGATCTTGGTCTGTCATCTCCTTTCATGCATATCAGAGAGGAATCTCTACCAACACAATGAGGGTGAGTACCTCTCAAACAACTGCTGTTTCTCTTAAAATAATTCCTATTATCAGTTCTTAAAAGGATATTGTCTACGATTGTTTTAATAATTTAGTGTATAGAGGTCTTCTGTGAAGAATGTATGAAGTTTTTGAATTGCTGACATGAGAAACAAGCAGGGCTAGAAAATAGGCAGTCAGTTATAAACATGGCCACAGAAGACAAATGGGACTAGATTTGAGGTCACTAATACCAGGTCAGATACGGACAGTTAGTCAGCAACTGCAAGGAACAGTTATGACAAATGTGCCTAGGCTTGCAGAGGACGGGCAAAAATCTTCCAAGCCTTTAGAAACAAATGACACTATACCACATGTTCTGTAGGAGTATCCAAATCCTACCCATGTCAGGCTTCTGTCCTCCAGAACTAATGGAAGGTTAACCTATGTTCCTTGTAAGCCTTCTAATTTTTGAGGATGTAAGTAAAAACAGTGAAATATTTTCATTATCAAATGATATAGGTAATATGTCCTACAGTAGTATTTTGTCTTAAAATTTTTTACCTTGAAAATTTTATGTATCTATACAATGTATCTTAATTATACTCGCCCCTACTTTCCTTCCTCCAACTGCTTTTAGGATTACTCCCACAATATACTTCCTTCAAAAGTTCATGTACTTTTATTTAATTTATTTGTTTAGGTTTTATTTTAACATACGAAGCTCAATTAATGTTGTCCTCATGTTTATTTTTATTGGATATTTTATGTATTTACATTTCAAATGTTTTCCTCTTTTTGTCCTCTCCCATCCCGAGTCACCCCTCCCCATGCTTCTATGAAGATGTTCCCACTCCCACTCACCAACTGCCACCCACCCACTCCTGCCTCAACACCCTGGGATTCCCCTACAATGGGGAAATGAGCCTTCACAGGACCAAGGGCTTCTCTTCCTCCTGATGCCAGATTATGACATCCTCTGCTATATACGTGGCTGGAGCCATGGGTCCCTCCTTCCATGTGCACTCTTTGGTTGGTTATTTAGTCTCTCGGAGCTCTGGCGGGGACGTCTAGTTGATGGATATTGTTGTTGTTCCTATGAGGCTGCAAACCCCTTCAGCTCCTTCAGTTCTTTTCTCTAACTCCTCCACTGGTTCCTGTGCTCAGTCCCATGGTTAGCTGCAAGCATCCTCATCTGTATCAAAAAGGTTCTGGCAAGGTCTTTCTGAAGACAGCTATATCAGGCTCATACCAGCACTTCTTGGCATCCACAATAATATCTGGTTTTGGTGGCTACATAAGGGATGAACCCCCCAGGTGGGGTAGTCTCTGAATGACCTTTACTTCAGCCCATTCTCCCTGTATTTCCTCCTGTGGGTATTTTGTCCCCCCTTTTAAGATGGACTGAAGCATCCACATTTTGGTCTTCTTTATTCTTCTATAGTCTACAAATTGTTTCTTGGGTATTCATAGATTTTGGACTAATATCCACTTATCAGTGAGAACATACCATGTATGTTCTTTTGTAGCTAGAACACCTCATTCAGGATATTATTTTTTAGATCCCTCCATTTCTCTAAAAATTTCATGAAGTCATTGTGTTTAATAACTGACTAGTATTCCATTGTGTATATATACCACATTTTCTGTATCAAATCCTAGGTCAAAGGACATCTGGGTTCTTCCCAGCTTCAGGCTATTATAAATAAGGCTGCCATGAATGTAATAGAGCATGTGTCCTTGCTATATGTTGGAGCATCTTTTGAGTATAAGCCCAGGAGTGGGTATAGCTGGGTCCTCAGGTAGTACTATATCCAATTTCAGAGAAACTGCCAGACTGGTTTCCAGAGTGGTTGTAACAACTTGCAGTCCCAAGAATGGAGGAGTGTTCTTTTTCTCCACATTCTCACCAGCATCTGCTGTCACCTCAGTGTTTGATCTTAGCCATTCTGGCTTGTGTGAAGTGGAATCTCACAGTTGTTTTGATTTGCATCTCCCAGTTGTCTAAGGATACTGGACATTTCTTTAGGTGCTTCTTGGCCATTTCATATTCCTCATTTAGAATTCATTTTTAACATCTATACCCCAATGTTAATAGGGTTCTTTGATTCTCTGGAGTCTAGTTTATTGAGTTCTTTGTATATATTAGATATTAGCCTTCCATACAATGTAAGATTGGTAAAGATCTTTTCCCAATCTGTTGGTTGCCATTTTGTCTTATTGACAGTGTCCTTTGAACCATAGAACCATTGCAATTTGATGAGGTCCATTTCTTGATTCTTGAACTTAAAGCATAAGCCATTGGTTTTCTGTTCAGGAAATTTTTCCTGTGCCTATATGTTTGAGAATCCTCTCCACTTTCTCTTCCATTTGTTTCAGGATATGTTTGATCCAATTGGATTTGAGCTTTGTAAAAGAAGATAAAAATTGGTCCGTTTGCCTTTTTCTATATACTGACTGCCAGTTCAACCAGCACACATTTGTTGAAAATGCTGTCTTTCTTCCATTGGGTGGTTTTAGCTCCTTTGTCAAGTATCGAGTGACCATAGTTCTTTGGGTACATGTCTGGGTCCTTAATTTTACTCCATTGATCTACCTGTGTATCTTTATACCAATACCACAAAGTTTTTATCTTGATTGCTCTGTAATACAGCTTGATGTCAGAAATGGTGATTCCCCTAGATAGTCTTTTATTGTTTTTGTATGTTCTAAGTTTTTATTGTTCCAAATGAATTTGTAAATTGCTCTAACTCTGTGAGGAATTGAGTTGGAATTTTAATGTGGAATACATTAAATCTGTCGATTGCTTATGGCAAGATTGCTACTTTTACTATATTAATGCTGACACTACATGAGCATGGAGGTCTTTACATCTGAGATATTAGAATTCTTTTTTCAGAGGCTTGAAGTTCTTGACATACAGATCTTTCACTTGCTTGGTTAGAGTCACACCAAGGTATTTTATGTTATTTGCGACTATTGTGAAGTGTGTTTTTTCCCTAATTTCTAACTCACTCTGTTTATCCTTTGAATAGAGGAAGGTTTCTGATTTGTTTAAGTTAATTTTTCACTTTGCTGAAGTTGTTTATCAGGATTAGTAGTTCTCTGCTAGAATTTTGGGGTCACTTAAATATACTATCATGTCATCTGCAAATAGTGATATTTTGACTTCCTCCTTCCCTATTTGTATCCGTTGATCTGCAAAGAATTCTCAGCAGAGGAATATTGAATGGATGAGAAATACCTAAAGGAATGTTAAACATACTTAGTCATTGGGGAAATGCAAATCAAACAATACTGAGTTCCACCTCATACCAGTCAGCGGCTAAAGTCAAAAACTCAGGTGACAACAAATGCTGGCAAGGATGTGGAGAAAGTGGAACACTCCTCCATTATTAGTGGGGTGCCAAACTGCTACAACCACTCTGGAAATCAGTCTGGAGGTTCCCCAGAATATTGGACATTGCACTACCTGAGGACCCAGCTATACCTCTCCTGGTCATATACCTAAATGATGCTCCAACGTACAACAAATCACATGCTCCACTATGTTCATAGCAGCCTTATTTATAATAGCCAGAAGCTGGAAAGAACCCAGATGCCCTTCAAAAAAGGAGTGGATACACAAAATGTGGTAAATCTACACAATGGAATACTACTCAGCTATCAAAAACAATGACTTCATGATATTCATAGGCAAATGGATAGAACTACAAAATATCATCCTGAGTGAGGTAACCCAATCACAAAGAAGATGGAAGAGCAAAGTGTGGATGCTTCAGTCCTTCTTATAAGGGGGAACAAAAGTATTCATAGGAGGGGATATGGAGACCAAGTTTGGAGCAGAGACTGAAGGAATGGCCATTCAGAGCCTACCACATATGTGATGTGTGAGTGTGTGTGTGTGTGTGTGTGTGTGTGTGTGTGTGTGTGTGTGTGTGTGTGTGTGTATATATATATATCCACCAAACTAGATAATATTGATGAAGCCAAGAAGTGCATGCTGACAGGAACCTGATATAGCTGTGTGCTCAGAGGCTCAGCCAGAGCATGACAAATACAGAGGCGAATGCTGGCAGAAAACCATTGAACAGAGAATATGGTCCCCATTGGAGGAAATAAAGAAAGAATTGAAGTAGCTGAAGGGGATTACAACCCCATAAGAACAATACCAACAAACCAGAACTCCCAGAGACTAAACCACTACCTAAAGAATACACATGGACAGACCCATGGCTCCAGCTGCATTCGTTACAGAGGATAGCCATGTTGGACACCAATGGGAGGTAAAGCCTTTGGTCCTGCCAAGGCTGGACCTCACAGTGCAGGTGAAAGTCAAGGGGAAGGCTGGAAGGGGCAGTGGTTGAGGAGGGGGAACACCCTTATAGAAGAAGGGGAAGGGGATGCAATAGGGGGCTTATTGCCAGAAAACTGGGAAAGGGGATAACATTTGAAATGCAAATACAAAATATCCGATAGAAAAAGGTAATAGATAAATCTGGAAAAATCAATGTTTTGATTGTGTGTAAAATTTGGTGTAAAAGTGAGCTTGTGTTTGTGCAAGTGGATTCACTTAATATTAAGCAATAAAAATAATATTAATTACTACAATAGATTTTTAGTTTACAAATTAATCAACATATATTAATATATTACTATTCTCCAAATAGAAAATTTGTGCAATAGCATAGCTGTAGACTAAGCAACCTCACTTACTGGTCTAAGGTTTTTAAATTAATATCTATCACGAAATTTTTCTTCTATTAATCTTATAAAGTCATTAGTTAAGAAAACTACAGCTTTGTTGTGAATAATCTCCATTTTTTTCTTATTTGGTTTCAGTCTTCTATGTTTCACTATGAATTGAGTATTATTTTTCCTCTTTTAGCATGTTTTGGGATTGCTGCCATTAAACTTTTCTGAAAAGTTCTGAACTGTTTCATACTTACGTATTGCTATAGCGTCCTGACACTCATCCTAACTATACCTTGGGTTTTGTATTCTGCCCACCATATTTCTAAAATTTATTCATTCCTTCAAAGTGTAAATATTATTAAATTTCTCTTTAGCTTATCTTAATGTTCTTGTCATCTATTTTCTTATTTCTATCAACTATATACAAATATTAGCCTAAATGTATACACACATATGTATGTATGTATATATTTCATATATATATATGAAATTTTGTGTATGCATCATTTTTATTTTTACTAATCTGTTGTATCCCTGCTCTTATGTATACTTATGTATAATAGCATATTGTTTTTGTAGTCCTAATTCTACATTGTATTTTGTCTTTTTCCATCCTTTGCCTTTTTCACAGTCAACTCTCCTTATGTGTTTAGGATTTTTTAAGTTCCTTTGAATTTCATTTTTGTCTATCTATTAAGATCTATGCTATAGATACTTTCCATAGTGTTATGATTTATATATGCTTGACCCAAGGAGTGACACTATTAGAAGGTATGGCCTGTTGGAGCTGGTGTGGCCTTATTGGAGTAGGTGTAACTCTATGGACATGGGTTTTAAGACCCTCATCCTTGATGCCTGGAACCAGATATTCTACTAGCAGCTTTCAGATGAAGATGTAGAACTCTCAGCTCCTTCTGCACCATGCCTGCTTGAATGTTTGCCATGGTCCTGCCTTGGTGTTAATGGACATGTAAGCCAAACCCAATTAAATGTTGTCCTTCTAAGAGTTGCCTTGGTCATGGTATAGGTTCACAGCAGTAAAACCCTAATACACATAGAATTTGTGTTTGTTCTATTCTCTTTTTGTAACACTGACTTTCTGAAGTCACTTTCAATTATATCTTTACAGAGGTATTTCCATACTCTGAGAGGATTCTACATTAATTTTTAAAACATTGTAAAGTTTTGAAGCTATAATCCTTTAGGGGGGCTTTACATAATTTCCCTTGTCTAGCACTAAAAATAATGAAATCTCATTGATTTATTATTTAGGGTAATAGAGTCCTTTCCTTTTTCCTATTACTCCTACAGCAGCCAAAAAAAGGGGGTGGTGATATAATCCTATATTAAGATATGCTGCATTTCAAAATTTGTCTCATATACTTCTTTTGGAGTAAGCACTTTATAAAAACTTATTTTCAACATATGTGAATAACAATGCTAGACATCATTCACTTAGTAGAACGTAGAGAGAGCATCACTACCCTACTGACGACATGTATAAGGAGTACAAGTCAGGTATGATCTATAATACTATAGCACTTGGGAGGTTAAACAGGTTTCCAGGTTCAAGAACATGCCTTCCTACAAAAATAAAAACAAGTAAGGTTATTTCAAAAGTAAATGCACATAATCCTGCCACGTGACTCATTGAATATACTTGATGATTGTTAAGTCTGAAGAAATGAGTTTGCGACTAAGGCCCCCAGATAAAGAAAATTAGCTGACTCCCCTGAAGAATCTTATGATCTCAACAAGTACACCTCAGCATGAGAATGTACATACACTTAGAACACACACTAAATAAATAATAAATAAAGTACATACTCTTTAACCTATTAATTTAAATTCAGAGTTTCATATAGACATATATCTACATATAAAGACTGGCATATCACATTATTCTTTACAACGTTTATTGAAACAGTAAATAATTAGAAGACTATCATATTTGTTGCAAAATATGATTAAAAGAAAGACAAATTTATAAGTGGCATCGGAAAAATCCATAGGTCTCACAAGTAAAAATTATGGTTCAGAAAACTATATGCTGAATGTATTTTGCATAATAAAATTAACTGTTCATGTCCTATTATTTACATAATCAATTAATAGAATATCTACCAAAATGTCTAAACCCAAGCTGATGGTTGACTATTTTGCTAATTAATTTAGAGAGGGAGTAAGAGTTTTTCAAGGTACACATTTCAATAAAATTTGGATTCTTCAGATATAATAATCAATAAGCTATTCAATACTTGAAACCATATGGTATAGGTTCAACATTCTTTTATTTTTTTCCTAATGAAATTTTTCATTCATCAAAATGTCAGAAATTGATATCATGTATAAATTGTTTAAAGTATTAAACATTCGAGTTCAAAATGAAAATCTATAATTGCCACTTACTAAATAAAGATTGTAGATTCAAATTCCTTTATATTTATTAATATAAAGTACTAGAAGACATACACATTTTAATAAGCCATCTACATATGGGAGTGATAATTATGTAAATAAACTCTGAAGAAATTGTATATGATAATTACTGAGACACAAATGCTATTTTGCCATGCATTTATAGATGTATATACATATTCAGGGATGTGTTAGACCTACAAAATTGGACAAATTGTATACATACACAAAAAATTGAAGAAATTACATACATGCCATTTTCCTGAATCATTTTAGGCATCTTATTTTTATTAATTTCTCTGTGAAAATATTTCTATTTCTATATAAAATATTTCGGTATGGTATGTTTCTTGTTGACTTATAGTAATATATTCAAACAGCTTTTAGAGCTAGTTATGCTTAATTTATTCAAAAGGTAAAATGAGTATAGTTGTGTATCCATGTCTCACAGTACTATTTTTAGTTTAGCTCGCCAATCATCTTTAATATAAATACTGAAATTTAAACATACTTATTACATTTTTTCTATTTTCTACAACATATCATCAATATATGCATCTCTGATTATTATTATCTTTCCTAAAGAAATTCTAGAGACATTCAATTTGCTGCATGAATTTCTTTGTTCCGTCTTGTTTTTTTTATCATGCTGAATATTTTTCATCATGTATATGACACCTTAATCACTACTATTATTTTATAAGATTTTTATAGGAAGATTTTTCAGAAACAGTGTGACATAAATATACTGTTTTGTGTCATGTCCTTTCCAGGAGAAAGCACATTGTATGCTTAACTTCTGTATGCTGGTTTGTCTAAACCTCATTTTGACGGAGTCGAGAAATGGGAAATATCTCCATTTCTGAATTACATTGAAGATCAGACTCTCAGGTTGATATCACTGTGAAGATATTGTTCAGAAATGCATTGTTGAGATTTTGTGGATACAGCTTTTCTCTCATGTCTAGAAAACAGTAACTTGAGGAATATTCCCTGGCCCTTTGGTTTTTACAGTCTTTCTGCTCCCTGACCTGTCCATGACATTCTGTGAGTCTTATGTTCAGGGATTCTTTTGTAGATGTAGAAACTGAGATTGGCCCAATGATCATTTGTTTTCTGCATTTTGATTAGATTAGAATATCTGAGACAATCTTCAGGGTTGAAAGAAGTTTTTATGATGAGGGTTGACCTGTACAGTTGTAAATTATATTGGTTAAGAAAAATGTCAGTAATAGATTCTCCATTAGGCTCTTTGACCGCTCCAATTCAGCTTGTTGCCTTGATTTATAAATGGCATGTGTTTTCTCCTATGACCTGCATGACTACATGATTGACGTGCTATTGGGGAATAGGGAAAATTTCAAAAGGCGTTGACAGCAAAATAAATGGCCACTGAGAAAGGAAAAATCTTTATCTAAGGATGAACTTTTTATAGACTATATAATTCCAAGTGGTCACACCTAAATACATGTACATACAAGCAATATTAAATAGAATGTATACATATAGGATACATATATACATATATGTATTAAATTTATGCAGATATGTGTAATAATAGTAATTTAGGTAAAGAGAGAATACATACCAGCATCTGATAGGAATCGAAGGAGGAACAATTGTTTGGAAATTAAATAACTACTGTACTCATTTATGATACTCTCAAAAGAATAAAGCATGTAGAAATTCTTGCATACTGACTATTCAATAAGGTTTAATTGGTACTTGCAAATAATTCTTTATGATTCCTTATACTTTCTGTAAGCAAATTCTTCATTCACTTGGACTATTGCATCTAATACTTAAAAACGTTTATGTGATACATACACACACATATGTAGCATACATAAGTACTTTTCTGGAAGAGAAAATTCACAGACTTATTTCCTGTTTCACTTGACACCATTGATATTTGACTCTAACTGACAATGCTACTTTGGGCTTTTTGACTGTGATGTGAAACTGGGATATAAGTCAGGATTGTTCAACTGTATCATGTTATATTTTCCCTTGAAATATCTTGTTTTACATTGACAATGAAAACTGCATTACTTTTCCACTAATAATTTTTCGTTCCTAATTTTCTTCAGACATCCTGGCTTACCTTTAACAGTTTTTCATTACTGAAATTTCCCTCAGTGTAGCTGCAAAGTCTTAGGTGACCTAGTCAGATAGTCACATGACTGATGATCAGTATCAGAGCATCGCTAACCATCTCCTAAGTCTGAAATTATCCCTCCTTAGTATAAAGTGAGAATTTGTTTTAATCTTCAACAAAATTACTGCTTGTCAGGAAAAATGTATTGCATTTTAAAGAGCCGTAAGATAAGCATATTGCAGCATAGGAGGCAATTTCTCTTTTCACGCCAGTATTTATTTAAGACTATTTTACTTTCTCTCTGCACCTCCCTGGCTTAGTCTCCTCAGCTGTTTGCTCTTTTATAGAAAATGAAAATGTGTTTGCACAAACTGCATATAAAACTGTTTATTGAGACTTAAATCTTCAGAGGCCATTTTGCTTGGTTTGTTTTGGTTTTCTCTTCCTTTGAACTCCATATTTGCAGGATCCACTCCCACTCTTTTTCAGATTTATGCAATTAATTATTTGGAAATCTTGTCCTTTGTAGTTTGGTCTTCTGCACTTTATTATTAAAAATTTTTTGTATTAGTTTGATACTTATTGTGTTGCACAAATGACTCCAATTTTTTATTCTTAACTCCTTTTATTATAATCATGTTAATATGATTTTAGTGTGTGCTGTGTGGGGCGTGTATATGTGTTTGTGTTCACAGGTGTTTGGGCACATATGTGTATAGGTGCATGTGCCCATGTATATATGGGAGTATATGCAGAGTCCAGAGGTTGATGCCAGATGTACTCCTCAACATCTCTCCTCCCTGTATAATGAAGGAAAGGGACTCTTACTAGCTGTTGATTTCTGTCTCTGATAGGTTTTTACTACAGTTATATACTCATGATCAAATGTTATTTTGTAGCAAAAAAGGCTTACTTGGTCTTGATTATTATGTTTCATCTTGTAAGGGAGTCAGGGCATGAAACTAACTAGAGGCAGGAATTGAAGAAAAGACTAAAATGTAATTTTGATTACTAGCTTGTTCACCATGGCTTGCTCATTCTGCTGTCTAATACAACTCAGAACCATGTGCTCAAAGTTATTTCTATAAATGATGAAATCAAAATGAAACTTTTCTCTAGAGAACACAGAAGATAATAGAGCACCAAGCACAGTGCACTGCAATATACCTATGGATAAGTGGACAAATTAAGGGATTAATTGTTTGAACTAAATCTTAAAGAAGAATAATGAGAATTGAGAAGGAAAGAAAAAGTCCATACCAGGCTCAGATACTAACATCAGGAGCACTCCTGGGACATAACTATGTTCTACAGCTATTTTTTTCCATATTAAACTTTTACTCATTAGGACACACATTGTATTAAGTTTGAGTGAAACATCCCATCTGACAGAGAACCCTGTCACCACTCAGAAAGCAAACAACTCATTAACTTGAGGAAACCCCATGAAATGGAGTAGCATCATTAGGCCTATGCACTGACAAACTTATACAGTAAGTAAGAGCTTGTAAAAAACTTCTTAGAGATGTAGAACTATACAGAAGACCAGTAGAGTATACTAAAGAACAAAAGCAAACAAAAACCAACCAAGTTGCGTAGAAGAGATACTGATCAGTGGAACTGCCTGTAAATAACAATCTGTTGAGTTGCCTACAAGTTGTATAGCATAGTCAGCTCTTACAGACCATGTAGAACTTGCTTGTCTTTATGTGCCAGCTCCAAACTTGTAAAGAACAGGTACAACTGACTGATTTGCCAATTTGGGTTTGATGTTATCCTTACTTTGGCCTGTTGTCAGTTCCTTTTCTGGAATGAAGAGGCACGTGCTGATATTTCTCAAGAAATACCATCATATACATGGTACAAGCAGAGAAAGAGAAGGTGTATACATTCTAGGGAAATCTGTCCAACTCTGTATAATAATATGTCCCTTTTCAATGTTAGAAGGAATATAAAAGTAGTAATAATCCTTGTAACTAAATCTTAGTGGTTTGAATTCTGTGGAGAGGACATATAAAAGAAAGCTATGAAACATGTTTTTAAGAAGCAGTACTATACTTAAATTTACTCTTTGAAAGTATTCCTTTAAAACAGTGACATATTGAAGAATGTTGAAAATGAGTTCTAAAGACTATTGCCTGTTTTGAATGTTATTTCTCAGTAAATAATAATTAAGTGTGATTTCAAGCAAAGGTTTCTTTTCCATTTTCTCGAAATTGCTGTGGTTTATTTTTATTTGCTCTAAATCTTCCAACTAGAATTTTCTGGGTATAATAATATGGGTATGTCTATGTAAAGATGATCATGATATCAGTAATCAGTTGAATTCAAGAAGCACTTTAAAAAGAAATTTGGAATGCTGTATCATAATGCTGTATCACTTTTCCTTTTCCGTTAGCTAAGATAGGAAAGTGTGTGTGTGTGTGTGTGGTGTGTCTGTGTGTGCATGCATGCATATGTGAATGTGTATGTGTTAAAAACAAAATGTACAGAGAGGGCGGCAGAACTCAGCATAATGAACATGGAACATATGACAGTCTGAGAGGGGAAGGATTATGCCACACTTCAACTTTGAATCTAATTTGTAAGTTTTACTTGAGAAGTCAGCCTGTGATTCTCCTGTCACTTAGCAGGAGACATATGACACACATCAATAAGGAAACATTACCCAAATGGCAAGACTCTAAACAATGGGTCTCATTTTTTTCCCTTAGCCCAAAGAGGCAGTTCATGGAACACAAAATGTCTAGTGGTCTGAAACAACTGATAGTGCAAGCTTCCACTAAGAGGCATACAAAATATAGGTGGTGGGGTTGGATAGGTGTGGAAACAGTGAAATGATTTGGGGGACCCTAATCTACATAATGGGGGAGTTTGTAGGAAGGCATCTTACTCTTGTGGTATTGGCAGCACCCATTTTTGTGACTGGTGTGGCCTGCACCTAAGCAGTGGACATCTGCCTGTGTTGAGGCTTGGAGGCCTATCTCTCTTTGCACAGTCATTGGCTGTATAGCAGTTCTTTATTGCCAGTCAAATCCAGCTGGGGACAGACTTCTTTAGCCTGCATGCAGGACACTGCAGAAAGGTTTTTTGGGTAACAGAATTAGCAAAAGAGCACCAGGCACTACAAATTCTAGCATGATTCTTTAGAGGGTTTGAAAGAAAAATATTCAACTTTATATTGGAAAACGAACAAACAGGAGGGCTACAACAATTCTTTAAAATAAAATAATTTCTGGAGGTATCATGATCCCTGATTACAGAGCTAAAGTAATAAAACAAACAAACAAAGAAACAACAACAACAAAAAAAGCCCATGGTACTGGCATAAAAACAGACATATTGGTCAATGGAATGAAGTTGAAGACCCAGACAGAAAGTCAAATGTACGACCACTTGATTTTTAATAAAGAATATAATGGACAGAAAGAAAGGATCTTCAACAAATGGTGTTCATTATGGATGTCTGAAATGGAGAACAATGCAAGTAGATCCATATCTATCACCTGCACAGGACCCAAGTCCAATTGGATCAAAGACCTCAACATAAAACCAGATTCACTGAACCTGGTAAATGAGAGAATGGGAATTGTCTTGAATGCATTGACACAAGAGACAACTTCCTGGACAGAACACCAATAGTGCACTCATTAAGATAACAGATTAGTAAATGAAATCACATGAAACTGAACAGCTTCTGTAAGGCAAAGTCATCATCAGAAGGACAAAATGATAGCTTACTGATGGGGAAAATATTTTTACCAATTTGACATCCAATAGAGGACTAATATCCAAAATTTATAAAGAATTCAAGAATCTAGATATCCCTTTAGATATCACATCAATAAATACTCCAGTTAAACAATGTTGTACATATATAGACAGATAATTCTCAATAGAGGAATCTCAAATGGTTGATAAGCACTAAGAGAAAGATTCAAAATGCTTAGTCATCAGGGAAATGCAAATCAAAATGATTTTGAGATTCTGTTTTAAACTTGCCAGAAGGGCTAAGATCAAAAGCACAAGGGGTTGGGGATTTAGCTCAGGGGTGGAGCTCTTGCCTAGAAAGCGCAAGGCCCTGGGTTCGGTCCCCAGCTCTGAAAAAAAAAAAAAAAAAAAAAAAGATCAAAAGCACAAGTGACAGTAAACTCTGTCAGGATATGGAGCAAGAGAAACACTTCATTGCTGGTAAAGTGAAAACTTGCATAGCCACTTTGAAATCAATATGGTGATTTCTCAAAAAAAAAATTGGGATTTGAACTACCTCAAGACCCAGCTGTATCACTCTTGGGCATATCCCAAAAGACATTTTATCTTACACCAAGTACACTTATTCAACAGTGTTCATAGCAACTTTATTCATAACAGCCAGAAACTGGAAACAGCCTAGATGTTCCTCAACTGAAGAATGGATAAATAAAATGCAATATATTTACACAATGGATTGCTACCCAGCTGCTAAAGACAATGGCTTCATGAAATTTGAAGACAAATGGATGAAACTTGAAAAAATGATTCTGCATGAGATAAGCTGAACCCCAAAAGAAAAACATGTACTCATTTCATAGTGGCTATTAACTGCTACATTCCACAGATCCAGAGAGGCTAAATAATGAGGGCTCAAGGAAGGATGAATTTAGGGTTGTGGGTCCTACATCTGCTCCTATATTGGGCAAGGTCCCTGGGGAGGCAGGACACAGGAAGCTTTACTGTCCTTTCCTTAAGCCACCTCTGGGGCAGGTGTGGGCTGTAGTAAAGCCCCAGGACAAGGCTCTAGGGGTGACGAAGCACTGTCTGAGAAGCAGAACAGCTGGAACTGACTTTCAGGTCTCCAGACCTGCAAAGAGTCTGTCGCCACGGAGTTACCAGGTTCTTGGACACCCAGGTACTGCTGGAAGTCACAGAAGAGCTGAGAACAAAATCTGGGCCCTTGGGCTGGATCCAGCCAGGGGCGCAGCATATCTGCTGGTCCTGTAGAGAAAGTCCTTGACTTGACTGTGATCTGTGGCAGCAAACATGGTGGCAGTCCTAGCCGGGAACACAGAGAGGCCTTCTGTGGAGGACTAGAGGGCTATAAGTAAAAGCCTTCTCCATGGCTCCCGACGGAGGATCCTGATGAAAAGTGACAGTCCATGGTTTTAAGTCATTTATTGTCACTGCAGAAAGTGGATGTGTAAAACCATACCTCACTTCTCAGGGTGGGCCTGAGATTAAATACCTTTTGCAGGGAGGAGTGTCTGGGAAGAAAAGCTTATTGGCAAAGTACTCTGGGCTTCTAAGTACCTCATTAGCAGAGAGATCTGTCTTGAGCCTACCTGACCGTAGGACATGTCCTTTTCTACAAGTGGGGGGAGGGGCTTGGGGTATTGCCCTTATGTGACCGATGGCCACACATCTATGGGGGGCTGCAGCTAGTGACAGGGGCCTTGTACTCAGGAGCAGGCAAAGCTCCAACAGTCCCTTCAGGGTCTCCAGGGTTTCTAGCCTTAGCTCAATCCGGGAAAAGGCTACCTTTCGCTGTTACTGCCCCACAAATGAAAGAATAGGAGGAATAGGAGGAGACATGGAATAGATATTGTAGGTGGACTTGGGGTGGATGTGGTTGAGAACAAGAGGAATCAGGTATGGGGTAGAAAGAATACTGCAAGAAACAACTGGAATCAGAGGTCACTTCTTATTTTTTCTTTCTTTCTTTCTTTTTTTTTTTTCATCTTTATTAACTTGGGTATTTCTTATTTACATTTCTATTGTTATTCCCCTTCCTGGTTTCTAGGCCAACATCCTCCTAAACCCCCCCTCCCCTTCTATATGGGCTTCCCGACCCCATCCTCCCCCCCATTGCCGCTCTCCCCTCAACAATCACATGTTCACTGGGGGTTAAGTCTTAGCAGGACCCAGGGCTTCCCCTTCCACTGGTGCTCTTACTAGGATATTCATTGCTACCTATGAGGTCAGAGTCCAGGGTCAGTCCATGTATAGTCTTTAGGTAGTGACTTAGTCCCTGGAAGTTCTGGTTGCTTGGCATTGTTGTTCATATGGGGTCTCGAGCCCCTTCAAGCTCTTTCAGTCCTTTCTAAGATTCCTTCAACGGGGGTCCCATTCTCAGTTCAGTGGTTTGCTGCTGGCATTCGCCTCTGTATTTGCTGTATTCTGGCTGTGTCTCTCAGGAGAGATCTACATCTGGTTCCTGTCGGCCTGCACTTCTTTGTTTCATCCATCTTGTCTAATTGGGTGCCTGTATATGTATGGGCCACATGTGGGGCAGGCTCTGAATGGGTGTTCCTTCTGTCTCTGTTCTAAACTTTGCCTCCCTATTCCCTGCCAAGGGTATTCTTGTTCCCCTTTTAAAGAAGGAGTGAAGCATTCGCATTTTGGTCATCCTTCTTGAGTTTCATGTGTTCTCGAGGAGTAGAATCCTAATGCAGTGAAGACTCCAAGGAATCTATGAAAGGAAGCCTGACAAAAATCCACAGCAATGGGAGATGCAGAGTCTGACGCAGTCATTTTCTGTAACCAGGAAAGAAAGTAGTGGGAATATTAGGATACCAACCAAGCCAGAAAACTGTCAACTTAGAGTTTGTCCTGCCTGAAGAAGATTCTGGGGCTGGAGTCTGGAATAATTGATATCAAAAAGACCAGAGAGGCTGCATCCAGCAACGGCTGCAGCAAATGCAGACTTGTACGGCCAAATGTTAGGCGGAGCTGGTGAAGTCATGCAGATGAGGGGAAGGTAGGATTGGGTGAAACAGAGAAATCAGGGACAGCACAAGAACACTGTCTACAGAATAAGCGGACAGATCCGTATGAAGGCTCACAGATCACAGAGCCTGAGTGATCCTATCTAGGTTCTCTGTGTATATGATATGCCTAAGTACCTTTGTGTTCTTATGTGATTCCTAACAGTGGGAGCAGGGAGCTGTCTCTGACTCTTGTCTGCTTGTCGGACCCTTCTCCTACTAGGTTACATTGTCTAGCTTTGATGTGATGGTATCCGCCTGGTCTTATTGGAGCTTGTCGTGCTGTGTTTGATTGATGTCTCTCTGAGTCCTGTTATTTTCCAGGGAGAGTTGGAGGAGTGGATGTTGGGGAAGGGAAGGTAGGATGAGAGACTGGGGAAGTGGAGAGTGGGAAAACTGCAGTTAGTATGTAATATGTGAAAGAACAATTAAAAAATAAAAAAACAAATGGAGAATCTCGGGCTGGAGAGATACCTCAGTGGTTAATAGTGGATACTCTGATTATTCTTCCAGAGGTCCTGAGTTCAATTCTCAGCAACCACATAGTGGCTCATAATCATCTGTAAGGGGATCTGATGCCCTTTTTTGCTGTGTCTGAAGACAGCAACAGTGTACTCATATATAAAACCAGTAAATTCTTTTTTTAAAGGAGAATCTCTGCAAAAAATAAAATAAATAATAAAACATATTCTGGCCAAGTGACTGGGAAGATTAATAAATAGAGTCCCTGGACCTACACTTCTAGTAAGGGAAGCAAGTAATCGCAAAATGGTTTCTGCTGTCTCTGATGGATAGTTTATAAAATGAATTAAGTACTATGATAAAGAGTGTGACAAGGATGTGGATTAAAAATCAACACTTACCAACTCCACAGTTAATTGAGGACTAATGCCTAAATATACATAACAGACTCAAGAAAGTAGATATCATCAACAAGAACAGCAAATGATACAATTCAAAAATGGAGTACAGAGATACATAAAAAAGGAGAATTTTTAATTTAGAAAATTCAAATAGAAAGAAATACTGAAACAAAAGTTCAACATCCTTAACCATCAGGGAAATGCAAATCAAAACAAATCATCCCTCATTATTTAGATGAAAGGATATGAAGCAAACAGAGTACAAGGAATACAAATTGCCAATCACAACTAAGTTTCTGGACTTAATGAACATGAAGTCTAAAAGGCTATAAAGAAGACTAAAAGTTATAGGGTCCTAGGATTAAAAGTAGCTGATGTATTGAAACCTAGAATGGGGTTATCTTCATGATAGTGACACCGAGGAACTCAAAAGCGAATGTTCTAGTTTAGTGAGAGGCAACTAGCACCAGTGAGTTGTAAAAAGAGGTTACCAAAGTGAATATCAGCCAACCTCTCACTGGGCCATCCTAAGTGATGCATTTTATATATGTACTTGCATATATATATATATATATACATATATATATGTATATATATATATGTCTGTGCGTGTAATTAAAAGACAAAGTGAAGTCTTAATTTACTTGTGAAAACATTCTCTATTAAAAAGACTTCTGAGGTTTTCATATATTAAATAAATATATATGACTAAGGTGATGGTGACAGAGATAACAGTACCAGCTGCTAAGGCAAATGATATGAGTTTTATCCTAAAGACCTACATTTAAAAGAAACAGAAACAACTCCCACGAGTTATCTTCAGGTCTCTACATGTTCAGAACAGCACACATTTATGGTTCTACCTTCAAACACACATACAAATTAATTCATTCTAGCTAAATAAATAAAATTAAGTAATGCCACAAATATTTCCATGGACTAGTAAACTTCACAAATTTCCTTTAATTGATTGTTTGAAGTCTGTGCCAATTGGCTTCATAGTTGAGATTTTTCAGTCATATACAATATTTCATGTAAAGTCCAGCTATGCATTTTCAATGCTATGGACAAGAATACGTATGTATATATGTATATTAAATAATATACTTTATATTATTTATAAATATATTTATTATATTTATATATTATATGTTTATGAATAATATATAAAATAATATGTTATTCATGTATATTGAAGATATATTGATTATATATTAATACATATTTATTTTATTGAATAATATATATTTTTCAATACATAGGTGATATTAAGTTAAAGAATCTTGGCATAAGCAGACAAAACAAATTGAACAGTAATTAGGAATTTGTTAGATTTGTTGACAGAACAAGTACTTTATCATTAACAGCTATCAGTGTAAATTAGAGCATATTGTTTGTATTTTTGTTACTTTCTTAGCACCGTAAAAATATTTTACTGTTTTTGTATTATTGCTAAAATTAACTAATAGGTTTTTTATTTTATTTAATGTTTCTTTTTATTATAATTTATTAAATACTGCTAAATATGCATCTAGGACTTAGAAGTGAATGTTTGTTTTACAAGAATAAATTAACCCTGCAGCACAAAATACATCTTGAACTGTCAAATGATTGTCATTCATAAAATAGCTTGAGTAAAGGTTTTCTAAGTGAACTGTGATATTACAACCAACGATAGTCATTATAGGAATCATTCTCGTTTCTATCTGATTTGTACATAATAGAAAATTGGAAATCATAAAAGTGAGAGGTAAATAAATTTTATTATTAAATTTCATAAAATATATTATTCTCATTGAATGTGGCCACATTGTTCATTGATTGCTCATAGCCCTCTTGCAAACATGACTAGGGACATTTATGATATCTATTATTTAGGCAAAAACATTTACTTCTGAGGTATTGGCTACGGTCTTCACTATCACCTGCCCCATAAAAATGCAGATTTGAGAGTTTTGGAATTCCAAAATAAACTATTGCATTAGCTATCTCCACATATGCTGCTTTACTCCCAAAAGATCTCTCTGTAGGAAGGCTTATTTAACTAGTCAAAGGATGCCTGTGATCCAGTGAAGAGAGAGAAGAAAATAAAAGACTAACTCCAGCCAATATAATAACGAGACCTACATTAAGCAGGGCAGTCATATCAGTTAATCTGATATGATTTGGGCGATGCACTGTTCATTCACTTTGAGAGCTGAGTCTTGGCATTAGTGTCTTCTACCCAGTTGTCTTAAATACCCTCAGGAGACAGCTAGGTAACCAGAGATGCTAAAATGCTTGCCTTGATTTTACTTGTTTGAGGTAATAAAATCTGGCACCAAGTGCATTTGTGTGTCTGTCTTTAATTATTCCCACCTCAGGTCTCCATTTCTCTTCATCTCTAAGTTGCAATCATTAAGGTGTTAAGTGCAAAGCTGCTGCTGGATGGAACAAGGCTCCAGACAGTCTGACTTGACAAAAACCAGTGCTGTGACTTAATAGCCATAGGACACATTTGATCAGATGGTGGGCAACTGGGTATAGCGTCACACTAAACAAACCAAGAAAGTCAATAAAAGAACCAAAGGTATTCAGGGATTGTATCATAGTACAAAGCTCCAGTACAGCTACTGCTGTTTCTTCCAAAGGCTTTACACATTTTTTAAACATTTTAGGGAATCGTGGCAATTTATTCCAAACAATAGAAAAGAAACACATTCATGAGTCACAGGAATGAAGCATTTTCTAAATTGTTATTTGCTTTTAAAATGTATCACTTAAATTTGCATTCATACAAATTAAGAATTATACATTTCTGTTTTATTACTTCATTTATTTACATTTCAAGTGTTATCCCCCTTGCCGGTTTCCCCTCTGCAACCCCCAACCCCTCCCTCGCTTATATGAGGGTGCTCCCAATTACACATTTCAACACATAGATTTGATTTGCAGATTTAATCAATAACTAAGCTCTTTTAAATTTATGATAGATAAATATTCTCTTTAAACAGTACCTAATATTAAATAGACAGATAAATAGATGCTAGATAGATGGATAGATAGATGGGTGGATGGATGGATGGATGGATAGATAGATAGATTTAGATTTAGATTTTGAAACACATTATTTTATTTTATTTCTGTCATTCTCTAGGAAATCACTCAGATGTCTTCATGTTTCAACATGAACTTTCTTGTTTAACTTGTCTTGTTGTAAGTTTAAAAATAAACTATATTTATCTGTTTCTTTTTATTTGCAATACAAAAAGCAGTATTCATTCTACTAGGAAAATTGTTTGTGGGCTGGCTGGCTGGATTTGGGGATTTTCTTGAGCAGACCTGAAGCTTTCTCAGCTTTTTGTTGGCTTATGGTTGATACCCAGAAAAAAAGGGGTCTCATACAGGAGCTCAGAGAGAATTCTGAGGGAACCAACTGAGCTGCAGATGAGATGCACACAGAAATCTGAATCTCTCCCAGAGGTTTTGCTTTCATAGGAAAATCCTATAATGTAAAATGACAATCCTCTTAAGCTTACAGAGCCCTGTGTGGGAGAAAACGAGGTGAGACTCAAGATCTTAATATGAAAAGATGAACTCATTTGGAGATAAATCAGTTATTTCAGATGTAGCTCAGCCTTTCCTGTGAATTCCACTTGGAACACAGAGGGAAAGCCAACACAACAGGAAGATCTGCAGCCTGGATCCATAGTAACTACTATTCAGTATCTGCATTGAGAGCCCACGAAAAGCTCAGAATTCTACAGTTTCTAAAAAAAATATATTTTTTTTTAACTTCTGATGACTCTTCTCAGCTCTAAGCGAGGAAATACATGTTCTTCCCAGGAAACCTTGGCATGGAAGTAAATCGATTTCCCAGTGGATATAATGTCCATTTTCACATCTGGAGTCATATTTCCCTTTGTTCAAATCAGGAAATAATGGAGAAGACAAATCAATATGATGTAGTCTGTGGAGCTTTTCTCATCAAGTTCTCCTCTGTTTTTGTTCCCCTCTAATACACAAATTGTATTTATTCTTCCTCTAATTTAGGCCAAGTCAAGTTAAGATACAAATCAGGAATGAATACTGAAGAATGAAAAAAAAAAGCCCACTTTCAAGTAAGTAGTCATTGCCAGAACATTATGAGTATCTTAAAATGCAGAGAATATCATGGAGTATCCAGGACAATGAGAAACAAACCACATTTTGGAAGACTGCCTCGAATATCTTGAAGACAGCAGGCTTCACACGTCCAGCATCCCACAGGTTCATGCGTCAGGTTTTGGAGGCTCAGCCTCAAATTTATCTCATACCTTCCATGGGCTTCTTTAATGATAGTACGAAAATGAAAAAGGTGGAAGAAGCTTACTTCCATAGAGGAAAGAAATACGTATTAGACACTATTAAACCATTTATTCAATATCACTTATCAGAAGAAAATAATTTTTATGTAGTTAGGAGGCTGAAAATAGTAATAAGTCAGTGTTCAAAGTACTAAATTGACATCTTCAATCTAGCATTCTCCCTGAGCTATAATTCCCATCTAAATATCTCCACTTAATTTTTCCTATATTTTTAAAGTCAACTTAGATTACACTTACACTTTTTTATCCAAGCAAAGGTAATTCCTTATGAAGATCCCCAACTTGAAAGAATATTCTACCATGCAGAAACATTGGTCACGGTTGTAGACTGTTCTTTTTTAGTGGGTACTTTAAAATATCCACTAAGCAATGAATTCTCTGTAAATAACCTGCTATTGTTTAAAACGTCTTCCTGTGGATCCTCCTCAGACAGCAGGTTAACCTTTGTTTTTGATCTCCAATATCACCCTGTCTTCCTATTTGGTCCTTCTGCATATGCACTGCTTACACTAGAGTCATTGTTATACATGAACAAAATAGGATGCCGCTGCCATGTTTGATATTTTACAGGAACTTCCCATTTTTCTAAGTTAAAATATTAAGTTGTTAGTTTTGGCTATAGAGTCTTCCATGGCACTGTTCCTGTCTCGCTTCAAAAAACTTTAAGCATTTCCTCAATATACCACACTCACTGTGAGTGAAGGTAACGAGATCCATATTCAATACGAAGAAAACCCTGAGTGGATCCTCCAGAAAGGACAGTGGTCCCTTGCCCAGACATAGCTTATATGATGTTATGTACAGTTTCAGAGACCACCCCAAATGGGGACCCAGCCCATATACATATAGCCACCAAACCCAGACAATATTGCTGATGCCAAGAAGTGCATGTTGACAGGGGCCAGATATAGCTGCCTCCTGAGAGGCTCTCCCAGGGCATGACAAATACAGAGACAAATGCTCATAGCCAACCATTGACTTGAGAACATGGTCCTGATTGGAGGAGTTACAGAAAGTATTGAAGGAGCTGAAGGTGTTTGCATCCCCATAAGAACAACAATACCAACCCACCAGAGCTCCCAGGGGCTAAACCGACATCCAAAGGGTATACATGGACAGACCCATGACTCCAGCTTCATATGTAGCAGAGGATGGCCTTGTTGGAACCAACGGAAGGAGAAGCCTTTGGTCTTGCCAAGGCTGGATGTCCCAGTGTAGGGGAATACCAGAGCAGGTGGTAGGAAGAGGTGGGTGGATGGGTGGGTAACTCCCTCATACATAAGGGGGTGGAGATGGGATAGAATGTTTATGGACAGGAAACCATAAAAGGCAATGATAATTGAAATGTAAATAAAACATTTCAATAAAAAAGAAAAAATTATTGCAAAAAAAGAAAACTATACAGTTTTGTTTCATTGGATATCCAGAACTTATATGATGAATACCATTTAAAGTGCCAGGTGACAGTGGTTTTGATTAGTGTCATTAGGAATAATTCCTATGGGAGCATATTTATCTCTGAGTAGCAGACTTAGAAATGTGAGGGGACTGTCTCAAACGCATTGCTTTATCCCTAGATGCTAACTGAGGTCAGTTCTTTATTTTGTCAATGGTACAAAATAGTTAGTGATGCTTATTAATATTTTGCTTGCATGTATTTATGTGCACCACATTGCAGGCATTCCTGGTACACCTGGAGTTGAGGGGAGAGCATTTGACCCCCTGGTACTGGAGTCATGGAAGCTCATGAACTGCTGTCTGTAAGCTGGAAATCAAATCCAGGTCCTCTGTAGGAGCAACATGTACTCAAAACCACCCAGCTATGCTGCCAATCCCTGAATTTTCTTTCCATCTTTTCATTTTGACTATAATCTCTCTTTAAGAAGTAACAGTACATTTCTTGCTTACTGAAGCATATCCTGGTCTTAAATGAGTTATTTTCTGAATATTTTGTTTCTGGAGTTCTTTATATATTTGATGTATATTTAGCCTTTTGTCAGATATGTAATTAGTAAACACATTTTTCCACTGTGGGAAACTGCTTTTGTTTATTACTGAGGTTTATAGGTCTGTTTAAATTGATTATTTTATCTTGATTTAACTAATCATTTAATTAGATATTTTTCTAATTTGTCAGAGTAAAGTATGTCTTTATGATTCTGTCCGGTTGCTATATTCTAATTTTCTTCTCTGTTTTAATTAATTTTGATATACCTTTAGACATTTTAGTTAGCTTAGATACACTTAATGATTTTCTCAAAGAACCAACTCTTTGTTTCATAGATTTTTTTGTATTCATTTTCCCTATTTTATTGATTTTATGCCTGAGATTGATTATTTCTTTCCCTCTACCCCCTTGAGTGTGATTTCTTCTTGTTCTTGAACTTTGAAATTTTTTATTAAGTTACTAGTATGAGATCTCCCCCCACACTTTGTTTTTTTCTGTGTTTTTTCATGAAGATTTTTAGTGTTTTAAACTTGCCTCTTAGAAGTGTTTTACTTGCCTCCTGTAAGATTGGATATATTCTATTTTCATTTTCATTCAATTCTAAAAATTCTTTAATTTGTTTATTAATTTCTTCTTTTACTCAGTTTTCATTAAATAGTAGGTTGTTCAGTTTCCATGATTTTATAAACATTCTCCTGTTTCTTGTATTGGTTGTGTTCAACTTTAATTCATGATGGTCAGATAGGATGCAGGGTGTTATTTCAATTTTCTTGTATATATTGAGACTTGGTTTTTCTCCATGTGTATGGTTAATTTTGGTAAGTCCCATGAGGGATAGAGAAGAAGGTATATTCTTTTGTGTTTGGGTGAAATGTTCTGTAAACATTTGAGTCCATTTGGTTTATAATGTCACTGAGTTCCAGCTTTCCTATTCAGTTTTTGTCTAGACGAACTGTGATTGGTGAGAGCAGGTATGGATGTTTCCCACTACCAGTTATGAAGGTGGATATGTGATTTGAACTATAGGAGTGTTTAGATACAAACTATTTCTTCTATTGTATCGTCAACGTCTGAAAATCTTTCATCTCTCGCTATCTGTTGGTAAACCTTGCCTCTGAGTTCCCTATTTGACATGCTGAAATTTTCATTTCCAGATTTCTTGGTTTTGATTTTATTTATCGTTTCTTTTTCCACTTTCTGGTCTTGCATGTTTTTATTCATTTACTTCCACAGCTTGTGTTTTCGTAGATTCCTTAAGGGATTTCATAATTTTCTCTTTAACCTTCACAGAGGCTATTTGAATGTCTTTGCCTTGTGCTTCAGCTATGTTGCATTATTGAGAGTCTACTGTGGTACAGTCAGGCACTAGTGGAGACACATTATCTGTTATCAGTTGCCTTCACACTGATATGTAAGCATCTGGATTTGGGAAGATTATAATTCTTGGTGCTAATGTCTGGTCTTATCTAGTCAGGTGATTTGTTCCTTGCTCTCTATTGCCCTCTTTGGATTTAGAATAGTGCGGTTGCTGTGTTCTTCCTGTTAGGATATTCTTCTGCAACCCTGATAGATGTAGCAACAGAGGGCTCCAAATAAAATGTGTTCTTAGGTATAGGGAGGTTGCAAGGAAGAATCAGGCTGGAATCAGGAGTGGGAGGGTCCACATTAGGCAGGAAAGCAAGATGATCCACAAGGGTCTGCTTAGTACTGTTAGAATGGGAACAGAGAATGGAGTGGACAGAACAGGTACTAAGCTACAGTGCTGTGGTTAATAATGGGAAATTAGATATGGAGGAAAGAGGGGAGAATGAAGATCTGAACCTTGCCTACCTGCTTCACTGGCCTACTTGCTTCTCTGGTAGGCTTGGTTAGCCAGTTCCTAGACAATGCAGTGTGAGTGAAGAAAAAAATGAAGGAACAAATCTGAGTGGTCAGCTGGATATGGATTTATAGATGAGGCTACACTTAGGGTTTGGACTTGGAAGAAAAGAGGAAGATCTGCAATTACCCTACCTGCTTCCATGTTTGGAGTCGATCTAGGAGTTAATCACTGAAAACTTGTGTGGCAAGTACACAGATGTAGAAGAAAAGTAATGTTTGGTACTAAAGGGGAATGAAATTTATTTCAATGGAAGTTTCAATGATCAGCCAGAAGCAATAACATGATGTGGTGAAGAGGTACATGTATTCATGAAGCCCCCAAATTTAACCATTGGCAAAAAATATTTTGAAAACAATTTTGGGTTAAATCAAGAAGGATATATTAAAAGGTTTACAATATCTTTAAAATGTTGGGCTAGTGATGCTCTTCTCAAGTTTGTGCCACTTTGTGGCTGCAGTGATTTAAGAACGGCTAGAGTAAAGCCCGTCCTTGATTGTATTTATTTCCGACATATTCCCTTTACCATATTCTCCATAATCTTGAAATTTAAGTGGGCATATATTTATTTCTGAAGTTCCTAGAAAAGAAAGAACTCACAAAGATATATAGATATATATCTTTAGACTCCAGATTTTTTTTCTTTTTTTCAGAGCTGGGGACCGAACCCAGGGCCTTGTGCTTGCTAGGCAAGCGCTCTACCACTGAGCTAAATCCCCAACCCCTAAGACTCCAGATTTCTATACAACACCTGGTCCACCACCAAAGTGTTCCACATCCCATACCTCCTCCCAACCCCCAACACTCCCCTCATCTCCACAAGGGTGTCCTAACCTCACCCACCCCACCAGACCTCCTGGAGCCTCCAGTCTCTTGAGGATTAGGAACATCTTCTCTGACTGAAACCGGAGTCCTCTGCTGTATATGTGTTGGAGGAATCAGCTTAGCTAGTGTATGCTTCCTGATTGGTGATCCAGTGTCTAAAAGATCTCAGGGGTGCAAGTCAATTGACATTGATGGTCCGCCTACAGGGTTGCCCTCCTCCTTGGCTTCCTCCAGCTTTTCCCTAATTCATCGAGAGGAGTCAGCAGCTTCTGTTTGTTGGTTGGGTATACATATTTGCATCTGACTCAGCTGCTTGTTCGGTCTTTTGGAGAGAAGTCATGGTAGGTCCCTTTTTGTGAATATCCCATAGCTTCAGTAATGGGATCAGGTCTTGGGGCCTTTGCTTGAGCTAGAACCCACTTTGGACCTGTCGCTGGACCTTCTTTTCCTCGGGCTCTTCTTCATTTCCATCCCTGCATTTCTTTCTGACAGGAAGAATTATGGGTCAGAGCTTTGACTGTGTGATAGCAATTCCATTCTTCACTTGATGCCCTGTCTTTCTGCTGGGGTCAATAAATTCCTTCTCTCCTCTATAGGACCTTTCTTCTAAAGTTTCCCCCTTTGAGTCCTCAGAGTCACTTCCCAGGTCTCTGGTATATTCTAGAGGATCTTCTAAACCTCCTTCCTCCCATGGTCACCTGTTTCCATTCTTTCTGCTGGTCCTAAGTTTTCGGTCCTTTTCCCCCACCCAATCAATACCAGATCATGCTCTCCTCTCCTCCAATGTCCATCACCCTTCCCTCTTCTTTTTCTCTCTCCCTCTCCCCTTGTGGTTGCTTTCTTCTCCCAACCAAGTAGAACTGAGTCCTCATTTGGACCCATCAACTTGTTGACCTTTTTGAATTCTGTGCACTGCATCTTGGGTATTTTGTTCTTTATTTTTACTCATATCCACTTACTAGTGAGAAGATACCATGCATGTACTTTTAGGTCTGAGTTACCTCACTCAGGATGACCCATTTGCCTGCAAAACTCAGGATGTCCTCTTTCTTAATTGCTGAGTAGTATTCTATTACATGTATGAACCATATTTTCTGTATCTATGTTTCTGTCGTGTGACATCTGGGTTGTTTCTAGCTTCTGGCTATGACAAATAAGACCACTATGAACATAGTCCATGGAACATGTACCCCTATGGCATGATTGGGCATCTTTGGCGTACATTCCCAAGAGTTGTATTGCTGGATCTTTAGGTAGGTCTATTTCTAATTTGTGAGGAACCTCCAAATTGATTTCCAGAGAAGAGTGTTCTTTCTCCACATCCCAGCCAACATGTGTTGTCACCTGAGGTTTTGTTCTTAGCCATTCTGAGTAGTGTAAGGTGGAATCTCAGGGTCATTTTGATTTGCATTTCTCTGATCACTAAGGACTTTGAACATTTATTTAGATGCTTCTCAGCCATTCGAGATTCCTCCATTGTGAATTCTTGGTTTAGATCTATACACCATTTTTTATTAGGATTTTTTTTTTTTTGGTCATAAGCTTCTTGAGTTAGTTATATATTTTAGATATTAGCCCTCTATCAGATGTGGGGTTAGTGAAGATTGTTTTCCCAACTTGTAGGATTCAATTTTGTCTTATTGACTATGTTGTCCTTTGCCTTATAGAAGTTTTCTAGTTTCATGAGGTCCCATTTATCAATTCTTGATCTTAGAACATGATTCATTGTAGTTCTGTTTAGGACATTTCTGCCCGTGTAATGGATTCAAGGCACTTTCCCATTTTCTTTTCTATTAGATTCATTATATCTGGTTTTATGTTGAGGTCCTTGATCCACTTGGATTTGAGCTTTGTGTGTGGTGACAAATATGGGTCTATTTTCATTTTTCTACATACAGACATCCAGTTAGACCAGCACTATTTATTGAAGATGCTTTCTTTTCTCCATTGTATACTTTTGACTTCTTTGTCAAAGATCAAGTGTCCATAAATGTGGGTCTTCAATTCTATTCCATTGTTCAACCTGTCTGTCTCTGTACCAACATCATGCAGTTTTTATCACTATTGTTCTGTAGTAGATAGAGCTTGATGTCAGGGATGGTGATACCCCCAGCTGTTCTGTTGTTGTTTTTGTTTTTGTTGTTGTTAAGAATTGTTTCCCCTATTTTGCATTTTTTTGCCTTTCTAGATGAATTTGAGAATTGCTTTTTCCATGTCTTTGAAGAACTGTGTTGGGATTTTGATGGGTATTGTATTGAATTTAGATTGCCTTTAGTAGGATGGCCATTTTTACTATGTTAATTCTGCCAATCCATTAGCATGGGAGATCTCACCATTTTCTGAGATCTTCTTTGATTTCTTTCTTGAAAGAATTGAAGTTTTTATCATAAAGGTCTTTCACTTGTTTGGTTAGAGTTATCCCTAGATATTTTATATTATCTGTGGCTATTGCAAAAAGAATTGCTTCCCTAATTTCTTTCTCAGCCTGTTTTTCATTTGCATAAAGGAATGCTACTGATTTATTTGAGTTAATTTTATATCCAACCACTTTGTTGAAGTGGTTTATCAGATGGAGAAATTCTCCAGTAGAATTTTTGTGGTCACTTATGTATACTATCATATCATCTTCAATTTTAATTCTTCTTTGCAAATTTATATCCCCTCGATCCATTTTTGTTGTCTTATTGTTGTAGCTAGCACTTCTTCTACTATATTGAATTGATATGGGGGCAGTGGGAATACTTGTCTTGTCCCAGATTTTAATGGGATAACTTCAATTATCTCTCTATTTAATTTTATGTTGGCTATTGGTTTGCAGTAAACTGCTTTTATTATGTTTGGTATGGGCTTGAATTAATGGTCTCTCCAATACTTTCAACATGAAGTGGTGTTATATTTTGTCAAATGCTTTTGCTGCATCTAAGGAGATGATCATGTCATTTTTTTTCTTTGAGTTTGTTTATATGGTGGATTATTTTAATGGATTTTCATATATTGAATCAACCTTGCATCCCTAGGATGAAGCCTACTTGATCATGGTGAATGACAGTTATGATGTGTTCTTGGATTTGGTTTTCAAGAATTTTTTTGAATTTTTTTTGTATTTATATTCATAAGTGAGATTGATCTGAAGTTCTCTGTTATGATAGGGCTCTTATGTGGCTTAGATATCAGAGTAATTGTGGCTTCATAGAATGAATTAGGTAGTATTCCTTCTGTTTCTACTTTATGCAATAGTTTGAGGAATATTGGTATCAGGTCTTCTTTGAAGGTCTGCTAGAATTCTGCATTAAACCCTTCTGGCCCTGGGGTTTTCTTGGTTGGGGGTTTTTAATGACTTCAACTTCCTTATGGGCTATGGGCCGTTTAGAAAGTTTACCTGCTCTTGATTTATCTTTGGTATCTGGTATCTGTCTAAACATCTATCCATTTCATCTAGATTTTCCAGTTTTACTGAGTATAGTCTTTTGTAGTAGGTTCTGATTTTTCTTAATTTCTTCCATTTCTGTTGTTATCTCTCCCTTTTCATTTCTGATTTTGTTAATTTGCTGTCTCTGGGTCCTTTACTTAGTTTGGCTAGAAGTTTATCTATCTTGTTGATTCTCTCAAAGAACCAGTTTTTGATTTTGCTGATTCTTTGTATTATTATATTTGCTTCTATTTGGTTGATTTCAGCCCTGAGTTGAACTATTTCTTGCCTTCTATTTCTCTTAAGTGAGTTTTCTTTATTTTGTTCTAGAGCTCTCATATATGCTGTTAGTTGCTAGTGTAAGATCTCTCCAGTTTATTTACCAGTGCACTTAGTGCTATAAATTTTCCTCTTAGTGCTTCTTTCATTGGGTTTGGGTATGATTCATTAAATTCCAGGAAGTCTTTAATTTATTTTTATTTCATCCTTGACCAAATTATCATCAAGTAGAGAATTGTTCAGTTTCCACAGATATGTGTGTTTTCTATTGCTTTTGATGTTGAAGAGCAGCTTTAGACCATGGTGTTCTGATAGGATACATGAGATTATTTCAATCTTCTTGTATTTTTTGAAGGCTGTTTTGTGACCAATTATATGGTCAATTTTGGAGAAGGTACAATGAAGTCCTGAAAGAAGGTATATTCTTTTGTTTTCAGGTGAAATGTTCTGTAGATGTCTGTTAACTCCATTTGTTTCATAACCGCTACTAGTTACAGTGTCTGTTTAGTTTCTGTTTCAATGACCTGTCAATTGATGTGAGTGGGGTGTTGACGTCTCCCACTATTATTGTGTGGATTTCATGTGTGTTTTGAGCTTTCCTAAAGTTTCTTTTATGAATGTGGGTGCCCTTGCATTTAGGGCATAAATGTTCAGAATTGAGACTTTCTCTTGGTGGATTTTTTCTTTGATGAATATGAAGTGTCCTTCCTCATCATGTTTGACAACTTTTGGTTGAAAGTCTATTTTATTGGATATTTGGATGGCAACTCCAGTTTGTTTCTTGGGACAATTTACTTGGTACACATTTTTCCATACTTTTACTCTGAGAAAGTATCTGTCTTTGTTAATGAGGTTTGTTTCTTGTTCTGTTAGCTTATATCTTTTTATATGTGAGTTGAGTCCATTAATATTGAGCGATATTAAAGACAGATGACTGCTGGTTCTTGTTATATTTGCCTTTCTAGATAGCTTTATGTGCTTGTGGTTTCCTCCTTTTGACTTTGTTGTGAGATGCTTAATATCTTGTCTTTCTTTGGTACGGGTATTTTCCTTGTATTATAGTTTTCCTTCCCAGATCCTCTGTAGGGCTGGATTGGTAAATAGATACTGTTTGAATTTGGATTTGACCTGGAATATTTTGGTTTCTCCATCTATGTTGATTGAAAGTTTTGCTGAGTATAGTAGTCTGGCCTGGCAATTGTATTCTTTTATAGTCTGCATGACCTCTGACCAGGTTTTTCTGGCTTTCATAATCTCTGTTAAGAAGTCTGGTATAGGGGTTGGGGATTTGGCTCAGTGGTAGAGCACTTGCCTAGCAAGCACAAGGCCCTGGGTTCGGTCCCCAGCTCCGAAAAAGAAAAAAAAAGATAAAAAAAAAAAAGAAGTCTGGTATAACTCTGATAGGTCTGCCTTTGTATGCTACCTGACCCTTTTCCCTTGCAACTTTAATATTGTTTCTTTGTTCTCTGCCTTTAGTGTTTTGATTATTATGTGGCAAGAGGATTTTCCTTTCTGGTACCATTATTTTATGTTCTGTAGGCTTCTTGTACCATTATGGCCATCTCTTTCTTTAAGTCAGGGAAGTTTTCTTCTATGATTTTGTTGAAGACGTTTTCAGATCCTTTGAGCTGGGAATTTTCCTTCTCCTCTATTCCAATTATTCTTAGATTTGGTCTCTTTATTGTGTCCTGAATTTCCTGAATATTTGGGGTTAGAAGTTTTTATGTTTTGAGTTTTCTTTGACTTCTTTGTCAGTCTCTTCTACCATATCTTCTACACATGAAATACTCTCTTCTGTCTCTTAAATCCTGTTGGTGATATTTACATGTACTTTCTGACTTCTTTCCTAGGTTTTCCATTTCATGGTTTGCCTCCATTTGTGTTTTCTTTATTGTTTCTCCTTCCACTTTTAGGTCTTGGACCACTTTATGCAACTCTTTCACCTGTTTGTATTTTCCTGAATTTCTTTAAGGGAATTATTTATTTCCTCTTTAAGGCTTTCTACCTATTTACCTGTGTTTTCCTGTATTTCTTTTGTTGAGTTATTTATATCTTCCTTAAAAGACTCTATTATCTTCATGAAATAGGATTTTAGGTCAACTTCCTACTTTTTAGGTGCATTGGTACATTCAGGGCTTGCTGTGGTGGGAGAACTGGGTTCTGATGATGCCCATGTATACTGGCTTCTGTTGCTTGTGGTCTTGTCCTTGACACTCGCCATCTGGTTATCCCTGGTGTTCGTTGGTCTGGGTGACTGTCTGGAGTCTGCCTCTTTTGTCCCTGGCTTACAACAGGTCTCCTGGTAGGCCTGCAGCCCTGGCTGTAGCAAACCTCCTGTGGGGCCTTCCGACTGGAGGGTCTTCAGGGGGCAGAGAAGCTGCTGATTTGTTTCCCTGGCTGCAGTAGATCTCCTGGGAGGGCTTCAGACTGTTGGGTCTTCAGAGGAGCAGTTACACTGTTGTCCTGTGAGAAGCTGTTCTCTCAGGGCAGTGGTAGGGGGTGTCAATGGACTGTGTTTGCTGTTTCTTTGTGTGGAGCCACATTTCAGGAAGGCTTTCAGTCTTTTGAGCCAGTTGCTTTGAATGATTCAGAGCCCCTGGGAGGTCTTTAGACTGTGGAGTTAATTGCCCAAATGCCCTATGTACAGAGGAACTCCTGGGATGCCTTCAAACTGTGGCATCCTGGATGCAGCAGATCTCCTGGGATGCCTCAGGATGTAGTATCAAATGTTTTGAGTACAATGGTTCTTCTGGTATGCTTCAGGATATGATGTCAAATGTTCTGAGTGCAGGGGATCCTGTATGTCTATCCTGTATGTCTGAGGATACAGCTTCTTCCCAGGAACAGACTTGCTAGCAATCTGTCCAGCAGAAAGGGATAGACAGAGGGGATTGATATTCAGCAGGTGGGGGTTTTGGGAGGTGATGGTTCCCCAAGTCCACAAGCCCCCAACAACTGCTGGGGCTTGGTGAGGGGAGAGGGATTCTTACCAAATGCTGAGTCCAGCGGATCCTCTGGTAAGCCTGAAGATCCAGCCTCTTCCAGGGAGCAGACTAGCTAGCAGTCTGTCCCAGAAGAAAGGGGCAGGCAAAAGGGGTTTGGTATTTGGCAGGTGGAGTTTTGGGGCTTAGTAGGCCCTGGAGTCCACTACCCACCCCCTCCAGACACAGCTGTGGAACTTGGTGACCATTGGGAGGGCAAGGTTTCTACCAAATGCTGAGTGCAGTGGATCCTCTAGTCAAGATTTATTAGCGTGGAATTGGGTTTAGAAAACTTTCAATTTGAAACAGTAAAATAGGTACTAGCACAAGAGCTGGGAATTACAAAGACCAGTTCAACACCATTTGCTGAAAGGGTAACATATATCAATAATTCACAGTTAATTAAACAACCCAGAAGGATTTTTTTTCTTTCTTTTTTTTTTTTTTTTTTTTTTTTTTTTTTTTTTTTTTTTTTTTTTTTTTGTTTTTTTTTTTTTATTAACTTGAGTATTTCTTATGTACATTTGGCAAACATCCCCTTCCTCCCCCCCTTCCTTATGGGTGTTCCTCCCCACCCTCCCCATTGCCGCCCTCCCCTGACAGTCTAGTTCACTGGGGGGTTCAGTCTTAGCAGGACCCAGGGCTTCTCCTTCCACTGGTGCTCTTACTAGGATATTCATTGCTACCTATGAGGTCAGAGTCCAGGGTCAGTCCATGTATAGTCTTTAGGTAGTGGCTTAGTCCCTGGAAGCTCTGGTTGCTTGGCATTGTTGTACATATGGAGTCTCAAGCCCCTTCAAGCTCTTCCAGTTCATTCTCTGATTCCTTCAACGGGGGTCCCGTTCTCAGTTCAGTGGTTTGCTGCTGGCATTCGCCTCTGTATTTGCTGTATTCTGGCTGTGTCTCTCAGGTTCGATCTACATCCGGCTCCTGTCGGTCTGCACTTCTTTGCTTCATCCATCTTGTCTAATTGGGTGGCTCTATATGTATGGGCCACATGTGGGGCAGGCTCTGAATGGGTGTTCCTTCAGTCTCTGTTTTAATCTTTGCCTCTCTCTTCCCTGCCAAGGGTATTCTTGTTCCCCTTTTAAAGAAGGAGTGAAGCATTCACATTTTGATCATCCGTCTTGAGTTTCATTTGTTCTAGGCCACTAGGGTAATTCAAGCATTTGGGCTAATAGCCACTTATCAGTGAGTGCATACCATGTATGTCTTTCTGTGATTGGGTTAGCTCACTCAGAATGATATTTTCCAGTTCCAACCATTTGCCTACGAATTTCATAAAGTCGTTGTTTTTGATAGCTGAGTAATATTCCATTGTGTAGATGTACCACATTTTCTGTATCCATTCCTCTGTTGAAGGGCATCTGGGTTCTTTCCAGCTTCTGGCTATTATAAATAAGCCTGCGATGAACATAGTGGAGCACGTGTCTTTTTTATATGTTGGGGCATCTTGTGGGTATATGCCCAAGAGAGGTATAGCTGGATCCTCAGGTAGTTCAATGTCCAATTTTCTGAGGAACCTCCAGACTGATTTCCAGAATGGTTGTACCAGTCTGCAACCCCACCAACAATGGAGGAGTGTTCCTCTTTCTCCGCATCCTCGCCAGCATTTGCTGTCACCTGAGTTTTTGATCTTAGCCATTCTCACTGGTGTGAGGTGAAATCTCAGGGTTGTTTTGATTTGCATTTCCCTGATGACTAAAGATGTTGAACATTTTCTTTAGGTGTTTCTCAACCATTCGCATTCCTCAGCTGTGAATTCTTTGTTTAGCTACCCAGAAGGATTTTTATAAGCTAATAATACAAAGATATTGGACATCCTGAAACCTATAATTGAGACTAAACCCAGCAAAACTGCCTTATTAAAAAATGCCGAGAAAGCAAAAAGATAGTCTTCCCCAGGGAAGAGTATACCAATAGGTTTATCTGATAGCAAATAGTCAGCCCTGGAAACAGTCATACAAGCAATATTATTCTGACCAAGTAGGTTGTATTAAAGCATTTAGAAATATATATATATCAACAAAATTAATGAAAAAACAAAACAAGGGCATAACTATGAAAGAGACCAAGAAAGGAGACCAAGCATGATTTGAAAGGAGTAATATGAAAGAGATAATTACGTAACTATCTTAAACCTTATTTAGAATATTATGAAGGAATGGGTAAAAGGATGTTTATATTTTAAATTCATAGATTTAAAAATTTTATATATGGTGCAAAAATAATAATGAAATAATATCAATATATGATGTTTAGGCAAACTATGAACCCAAAAGTATGACGATTCTTAAGTTAGGTGCCTGTACCTTATGTTATATAGGAATAGTTACCATTAATAATTCACATTAAAGTGGTTTTTCAGTTCATAGCTGTCATAAAAGAGAATCTGTGTTAGATATTTCACATAGGAAGGAAAATACATAACAAAAGCAAATACTTGATAATTTAGGGATGCTTAAAGTTTTGGGGACTATTTGGAGGCCTTATGATTCAGTATAATGGGAGTATTTATGAATGATTTATTTAATACTATACAACAAATAATTCCAATATTTGTGGTTTATACAGACAGTCATTTCTCATCTAATAGGTTCAGAAAGTCAATAATTTGAAACAGCATAGCTAAGTGCTTTCAGGCTCTTGTAAAGTGGTAAGTGGACTTGCAATCTTTGTATCCTGGACTGGGGCTGAAGACTCCAAGGAGAATGTCTTAGGGTTACTATTGCTATGATGAAACACCATGACCAATGCAATTCTTATTAAAGAAAGCATATCATTGGGGGGCTTTCTTACAGTTTCGGAAGTGAATCTATTATCATCATGACGGGGGGCCTGGAGGGAGGCAGGTAGACATGATGCTGAAGAATTTGCTGACAGTTTTACATACTGATTTAAATTTAGGCTAATTCTTAATAAGTAGAGCATTTAAAGATCAAAAAACAGTCCCTCTGTTATATTAGATTTATTTCAAGTTTCAAAAATATTACTAACAGCAACGGTATGATACAGTAACCATAAAAAACAGTACCACAGTACCATCATTGCAAAATTGAATAACCTTGCTATGAACTATGCCTCAGTTAACTTTTTATCAGACCTATGAGATAAGAATATAGGCTAGATACCATAATTTGCCCAGATCTAAATATAGGCAACTATGTGGCATTTAATGCTTAATTAAATTTGAAAGGTCACAATGAAAATTGTAATTGGTTGTTCCACATCCTTTACAAAGATAAACATAACTACTTAATTAAATATCAGAGAACAATTAATTAATTGGGCCAGTGCTGTAGAGAAGTACTTCATGATTCATTGAGTCCTTTTTCCTACCATGTTGTTTTTTTTGGGGGGGGGGGAGGGAGTGGATTTTCCTGGAGAAAACCTAGTGACTAAGGGAGATAAAGTACTAGAGCTTCCTCAGCAAAGCTTTCAGAACTGTAACCTAACATTGTATATGCGCCAACTGTTTGAAGTTCCGGTTTTCCCTAGCCCTCCACTATCTACCAACATTACTGAGATCAATCTTTCTAAAAACACAAAATAAAGGCCATCACTTTTTCTCTTTTCTTATTTTTGTTTTGTCGTTTTTGTTTGTTTGTTTGAAACGAAGTCTCTCTACATAGCCCTGGCTGTCCTAGAACTCAATTGTAGACCACCAGGCTTGCCTTAAACTCAGAGATCTGCCTACCTCTTTGAGTTCAGTGTTCAAAGATGTATACTATCAGGCCTAGATGACTATTACCTTTTATCAAAGAGATGAATTCCTGGTAAATCCCAACTGTTTTATTCACCCTACTAAGGCTTACATAGTATTGAATCTCTCCACGTCTCTGTTCTAGTCTTCTGGTATACTTGCAAACTCAGAATCATTGGCTTGCCTCCGTTTTCTAAACCAATAAAGTCCTTTTGTACTTTTAAGATTTAGCATGTATCATTTTATTTCTCTCCTCTAAAGTGTCCATATAACCTGCCTCAGGTCAACTATCATGCCCTATGTGAACTTTTTCAGCAACATAAATAAGATGAAATGTTTTCTCTTTTAGATCTATAGCATATACAACAATAAACCACCATAATTCGTTTTAGCTTGTATCAGAATATCCAGTCTGTGACTATCAGTTTCCCAATCTTATCTAGAGCTATATTAACAGTGGTTTATGTGCCAGCACTAAAGTTCAGTTTGGATGGATGAATAACTAGATAGATTAGTGGATGGATATCTATCTTTAGTAATATTTACATTGTGCTGAAGTCTTCTTCATACTGTAGCACACAGCACTATTAATATAGACATTGATCATATCTACATGTTTTTATTTATAAACATTTCAAATATTATCCCCCTTCCCACTTTTTCTTCCACAAACTCCCTATCCCCTTCCCCTGCCTCCATGAGGGTGCTTTCCCACCTACCCACCTTCTCCTCCATCAGAACCCTAGCATTCCCCTACCCTGGGTCATTGAGCATCCATTTTTATTTTTGGAATATACTCTTATAAATTCAAGATCAAAGGTAGGCTACTACGTATAATGATTTTAGAAGAAAGAATTCTTGCAAGAGAGCACTGAAATTGCATGATCTCCAGTCTCATAACAGAAACCACTATGTTACATTGTATGTTGGAACCACTCTTACATTATATGTTGGAACCACTATGTTACATTATATGTTGGAACCACTATGTCACATTATATGTTGGTAGGTAATATATTGATTTCACTGTGTTCAATTAAAAAATTTACCCCTTACAAGAATCACATGAAGGAGGTGTTTTATTTCCATTTTTACAAAAAAAATGCACACAGAGAGTGTATATTTTGCATATGTTCATCTTAAATAGCGAACAAACACTTGGAAAGTCAATTTTGGAAAATCAAAGGCTATTAAATGCACCATAAAACACAAGGTAAGGACATCTTTCCAAAGGGAAAAGAAACCCACAATGAATCTAAAACCCTGTGAGAAAATCCCCTTCTGAGAATCTCCAAATCACTGCATTGGAGAGAAGTCGAGCGAGTAGGACTCTAGGGCCAGGAGCGAAGCTGTAAATCTGAGTCTTATGTCAGGCCATTAAATCATGGTGTCAGAAATAAGAATCTAAAGCCCGTCAGTGGTGTAAATAACTGAAAAGAGATTACAGTCTAAAACGGGCTGCATACATATTAAACAAGTACTGTGGATTTGCTTGGGAAAATATATGACGCTAAATCTAATAGCCTCATCTTGCTTCCTGACTCTTGAGTGGAAATTTAAAGCCCCAGCATTTTGAAAGGAAACAAAAAGACCAGGGGAATCATGAATTCTTGTAATATGAACATGTACTAAAGAGTTCTAAAATATGAATTAAAAGATGTCCCTTAGAATTACCATCTAATTTCATCATAAGTGATGTTTATTAACCTACATTAAAAAAAATTATTCCATAACACTCAGGTTTCATTTTGTTGGTTTTTTGATACAAAGTAATATTCTATAGCCCAGACTGAGCTAAAACCAACTATGTAGCTCAGAGTAGCCTTGAACCTGAATCAGTCTTCAATCTCTATCTGTCAAGCACTGGAATTAAAGATGTGAAGTGTCATGTCTAGCTATTCCTTTTATTTTAAGTAGTTTATTTTTCATATCGTTCATTGTTTCTTTTCTTTTACTGGATATGTTCTGTATTTACATTTCAAATGTTATCCTCTTTTCAGGTTTTCCCTCTAAAAACCATCTATCCCATCCCCTCTCCCTTCTTCTATGAGGGTGCTTTCCCATCCACCCACCCACTTCCTCCCACCTTCCTGCCCTGGCATTCCTCTACACTGGGGCTTGAGCCTTCACAGGACGAAGGGCCCTCCTCCCATTGATATCTTTCTAATCACTTATGTTTCCGTTTTTTTCTGTGTTTTTAGGAAGGTTCACGGTAGCTCTTAATGTGACTATTTGAAACATAGTTATTTATTAAAACGCAGGAAAATCAATAAGGAGCTGTTACACACAGAAACAGGAACTTCTCTTAAAAGCCCTTGATGTCCAATAATATGAACAGATGGACAGAAGAAAGTAGCAGTGCTTCTGGAAGCCATGGTCTTAGGATGATAGTCACAGGGATAGAACTGCAGCAGCCTTGCCCGTGAACTTACTACAGTCTGGGATCAGCATATCACTTCATTCAACTTCTTATTTTTATCATTTTGTTGCTACTAAATGGAAGCAAGGTATAGTCTTTAAGAAAGCAAATAATAATTCTGAAGAAGCAGACACATTTCTAGTTATACCCATTCATACTATTTTATATAAACAGTACATAAGGATATACTACAGGAGCAACCTATAAATCCTTGTATCAGTACCACAGTTTGTCCACCTGTATGGAATTAGAATCCCATATAAAATAATGAAGTATTAATGTCCTACATATAAAAAGGCACAAGGAAGTTAGATATTGAGGAAAGATATGGGTATGGGACTTTAATAGACACTACTATAATCCTAGTGTCTAGATAAGCTGAAAATCACATTCCACTACCCCACTCACTTTTTTCTTCCCTGTACATTCTGACAGTATGTAGCTGATGGAGGTCCTTAGCCAGATCTAATATCCATATTTGTGTCAGGCTCATAGTCCTGTCTGATATTCATTATTGGAACAGGGATTTTCATGTCCATTATTTTTGGATATGTAAGTTCTGACAAATGTCCTCATGGTGATATGGGTAGTAGGCACAGATTTCATTTATCTAATATGCACAGGAACCAACATCCATTCCTCCTGTGACAACTGAGATCAATCATCCCCAACCAAATCTAAAGCTATAAAAATGGAAAGCAAGGGAGGTGATCAGGAAGCAGACTGACAGGCAAGCAAGTGAACAGGCAGTGCGGGAACTCTAGGCAAGACCAAGCTGTGAGCAACATGGAGGACAGAAGCAGTTGCTGCAGTGGGAACAACTGGAACTGGTAGAGCTGAGAAAACAAACAAACAAACAAACAAACAAACATCACAAAAACCAATAAGACAACCAATAAGGCCTCTTCCACACAGACTGTGACAGAGCTGAATGAACCTCTAATAAAGATAGAAATCTCCTTTCTGTGATCTACAAGAATGGAATTGGTGTCAGGCAATCTTCTTGGGAGGTCATCAGTAGCATCAAGCAAACATCCATGGCAGATGGTAATGGAAATTGGTTGGAGAAAGTTAAAAGAAGTTAGAGAAATTAATGCTTACCAGGACAAGATCAAGAGGGAACTGGAAAGAGTTTTCAATGATGTCTGCTTCACAAGCTCCTCAAGATCTGCAAGCATTTCCAGTATGAGATCAAGGTGTTTTCCCTGAATATAAAGGGTGATTACTACTGCTACTTGACAGAGGTAGTTTCTGGGGAGAATAAAAACTGGCTAAAGCCATGTACAATGAAGCCTTCGAAATCAGCAAATAGCACACACAGCCCACATGCCCCATCTGGCTGTCCTGACCCTCAATTTTCTGCCTTCTACTATAGATACAGAATGTACCATGATAGGCCTGCCTCTTAGCTAAATGAACCTTAGATAATGTCATAACTAAGCTGTGTACATTAAACTAGTTCTCTCATCATGTAGTGGCTCTGAGACAAATGCCACCTCTGGACAAGCAACCAACAGGATGAAGAAGCAGGAAAAAGAGCAACTGAGGGCCCTGTAGGTCCCTGTCCTTTCCCTTACCCTATCATTGATTCTTCCTTGCTGCAATTACTACATCTATTTCTAAACCTATCAGTATTGGCAATATCACTGTTCCAATTTGCCCTTGTGTCCCTTGGAAAGCAGTTTCAGATAAACTTTTCCTGGACATTTACTGGACTGATGTTTGCTTTGAGACACAGGGTGCTTCCTTTTTCATTGTGCAGATAAGTGCATTATGAATGAGATAGTTTCTTATGTCTATTGATTTATGGCAACTCCAGGCAATGGTAATTGAGGACTGTAGAAAGGAAAATTAACCAATAGGGGCTGCGATTTAAAACAAGCTGATAGTATTTTGTTAAGCTGTGCATCATATGCAAGCAAAAATGGAGTCTACCCGACTATGCCTTTCTTCGGTCAAGGGAAACTGACACAGCAACAATTTGTTCCTTTACTGTTATCTGTATAAATTCTTTAACGTGAGGTTTCAGTGGCCCTTGATGTGCTGCTTTAAATTATGGTGTGTACACACCTGTTCAGAAGTTTTGATATGTATAACTTTCTTATTTGGTTGTTTTGGTTGTGATTAAGAATCATAGATTTATTTTTTTATTTTATTTTATTTTACTTATTTATTATAACTCTTATTCTTGTGTACCCTGAAAGCATCACCATATGTCAACCTGTGTCAGTCATGCTGAGTGTTTATAAAAGGCAAGATTGTTAAAATAAATGCTTTGGGCTTTAAAAACAAAGTAAAGGAAAATGGCTTTGGTGATATTACCAAAAAAAAAAAAAAAAGTGGAAAGACTTCACTTGGTGAGAATTCAGAACATATGAGCAATATGTTGTTGAAAAGCCCCTAGGTTAGGTGTATCTTAGAAATATTGTGATGTATCTTCAGATCTCCATCTATAAATTGGTTGAACACTGTTTTCTCTCACGTGCAGAAGGTTGACATGGGGACACAACTCAGAGCACAACATGAACAATACCTCATTCAGAAAAAAAGAGATCATTTTTCTGATTCATTCTCTGTCACACAGCTCATGCATGCACTTCTTAACTCCTAGAATACGGTGAGAAGTGCCAGTATCAGTAGCTGTTTTCAAGTGAAGATAGCTGTATGACACTCTCTCCTCAAAGTCTTTCATAGGGAACATGGGCGTAGCTTTCTGATTGACTTGTCATGTCATATTGTCATAGGCATAACCACCTTTGGATGTGCATGGTAAATCATCATTTTCTTCCTTATTTATAACTCAAAGATTTGCACACCTTAGACATGACAAACCCAATATTTGAAACATATATTTCATTATTCAACAAAAGAGAATGTGTTCTCCATCATTTTTATATTTTATATATATATAATATACATAATATATATTATATATATATATATTATATGTTTTGTTTAAAGTTTTTTAGAGTCCAGATTTTATCTACTTCCAGGTCCACATTCTGACTGTTCTGTATCCCATACCTCCGCCCCTCATCTCCACACAGCATCTTATTAATTAGTTTTAAAAATTCAACCAAGTTCCTTAAGTTAGATTAAAGCATAAGATTACTTATATAACTGAACCATCTCTTATTTGATTCCCATGGAAATACCCAACAGATTGTAAAGACAAAAATAATTTAAATTCATTGGAGAAATGGAATGATGATTGCATAGTAAATCACGTTATGGTTATTGATTAGCCATTGCTACAATAAAAACCACAGATCCAGAACTCATAACATAAAACAGTAAATTCCCAATGCATTTAACAATTAAATAGTTTTATAAAATCATTAAATAGAAAATAAGAGTATGCCTTTATGGTCTAGAGGGAAGATTTTAGAAACCTTTAAGAAAAAGAAAAACTAAGAATAATTTTAAAAATTGCCACACTACTATAAGGCTCTGTGCCCCACGAAAAATAATAAAAGGTAAAAGTAAATAAAAATAAATATATAAGTTTTCACAAAAGTGACGGAATTAAATATCTGTTCATAATCAAAGCAAACAAAGGCAGGATCTCTGGGAAAACCTACAAAGTCAATAGTTGAGCAAAGAAAAAAAATTATGAATAACCTTAGAAACATTTTCCAATTCACTATTACTAGATGAGTACTATATATTTTAAAGCCATATTGAATAAATATTTTCATCGCTTGAGAATGATAACATTAATTAAAAGTAGGATGTAAATGGCACTTTACTTGCCTAATAATTGTTACATTATGATCTTAATGACATGAGTTAATTAAAATGCTGAAATACATAGTCTTATTGTAAACTAGTTGAGAATTCAATAATCAGATTGAAACAAAGGCTATTACAAATTTTCACTCAAGAATGACCCTGATTTTTTTCACTAAAGCCAACTGCTCAGTTCATTTTATTGATATTGGTGATCAAATTAAATCAAGATTCAGATCCATCAGTAACAGACAATTTAATAATCCTCAGCTCAACACACCCTCAGGGTATGACATTGTGTTGAGGATGGCTTTATCTTCTGTGTGCATAGAGCTGGCTTTTGATTCCCTTTTTTACACAGAAGTTTGATACTTACTATAAATCATTTACAAAATTGAATATCTTTCTTATTTGGTAACTGCAGCAACTCTGCTTATAAAATTCTATACATAAAATCATGTGGAGGATAAGGAAAGAGAATGAAAATCATGTATGGCAACTCAAGAGTGAAAGAATCAGACCAATCTATAGGGCCTTTTCTAGCTACCTCCAGAGGAAATACTTTGAACTGGACCATCTATATGCCAGAGTCCTTGGAGTAATTTACCCCTGTACCATACCAAGTATTTTTTTTAAATGGTCTTACTACAAACAGTGAGTTCATAAATAGCTAAAACCACAACACACTTCTCACCATTACTTATGGGATTCATTTCTCTGTGCTCATAGGAAAAAGATTTTCACTCTTCTCTACATATGGCACTAGGCAGTTATGTTATTTTGTTGATTACAAAATGGTTATCATTTGTATTTGTGTGTTTAAACATTCTATGTGTTTTTATGTTCTTAAGATATATGAGTGTCTGGTCTGTAGTGACAGAATTACTGATTATCAAGTCTAATTACTCTATAGTTATAAAAATGTTCAATTTTTATTTAGAAATAAAACTTATCTTAAATGTAAGTTACACCTACTTGAAATAAGTGTGCGTATCTGAGTGTACGTAAGTATGCCATCTAATTGATTGCAGGAGCCCAAGGAGTCCACAAAGGAATGAGATACCTTGTAACTAGACTTACATACAGGTTGAGGTTGCTATGTATGTAATAGCAATTGAACTGGATTATCTGCAAGAATAATAATTTTTTACTGAGCCCAATCTGTAGCCTTGGTTTACTTCTTTTTTTAAACATGGTTAAATTTGAGTACTTCAAGGAAAATTAAAGTTCACAAGATTTATTTTATATTTACTCAGAGTGCCTAATTAATTTTCACATAATTAGTAGTCTAACTGAAATATTGCATAGAAAAGAAAGATAACTATGTATACAGGGGGATGACAAAATATTGGTAATGCAGTCATTATGTGAAGGAAGTGAATGGAAGATTTCCTAGATGCTTAAAATTTTCCCTCTCAGTCTCTGTCTCTGTCGGTTTCTGTTTCTGTATCTCTGTCTCTCTCTGTCTCTGTCTCTGTCTATGTATGTATGTATGTATGTATGTATGTATCTATCTATCTATCTATCTATCTATCTATCTATCTATCTATCTATCTATCTATCTATCTACTCTCTAATAGTGTCAGAGAATGGCTTCCCACTCCCTGACAGAATTTCATTCATTATCCAGGCTCCCTGTCATTGCCTCTCCCTACATCTGATCCACACCCACACCCTGATCCCTTCCCCATCCCCTCTTCTATCCAGTTTCCTCCCTCCATCCTCTTCTGATGAAAAAATTTCTTTCCCCTTCTGAATGAGAGTCAAGCACCCTCCTTGTGGATTATAACATGGCTAGTATCTACTTATAAGTGAGTGCATACCATATATGATCTTTAGGGTCTAGACTACTTCACTCAGAATTATATTTTCTTTTTTTATTGGATTATTTAAAATTACATTTCAAATGTTATTCCCTTTCCCGGTTTCCTGGACATAAGCCCACTATCCCATCACCTTCCCCTTCTTCTATAAGAATGTTCCCTTCCCCATCTATGCCCCCTTCCAGCAACCCCCTACATTCCCTTACACTGGGGTCCAACCTCGGCAAGACCAAGGGATTCTCCTTCCATTGGTGCCCAACAGGTCATCCTCTGCTACATATGCAGTTGGAGCCCTGGGTCAGTCCATATGTAGTCTTTGGGTAGTGGTTTAGTCCCTGGGAGCTCTGGTTGGTTAGTATTGTTGTTCTTATGGGGCTCCAAGCCCCTTCAGCTCTTTCAATCCTTTCTAAAATGATATTTTCTAAATACACCCATTTGGTTGTAAAATTCAGGATGCCCTTGTTTTTAGTAACTGAGTAATATTCAGTTGTTTAAAGAAACCATATTTTCTTTACCCATTCTTCATGTGAGAGGCATCTGAGTTATGGTGAGTTTCTGGCTATTAAAAATAAAGCTGCTATGACAATAGTGGAGCAAATGTTTTTGTGGTGGATCATCTTTTGGGCAAAGGCTTAGGAGTGGTATAGTTGAATCTTGAGGGAGAACAATTCCCAATTTTCTGAAAGACCACCAAATTGATTTCTAGAGTGATTGCACAAATTCGTACTCCCACCAGCAAAGGAAGAATACTCATCTTGTTCTGCATGTGCTGTCCCTTGAGTTTTTGACCTTAGACATTCTGAGGGGTATGTGGTGGAATCTCAGGACCATTTGACTTGCATTGTATTTGCATTTCCCTGATGGCTAAAGATGTTGAACATCTCTCTAAGTGTTTCTCAACCATTAGAGATTCCTTTGTTGAGAATTCTCTAATTAATTCTGTACTACATTATTTATTAGATTAGTTTGTTGTTGTCCAACTTCTTGGTTTCTTTATATACTTTGGATATTTACCCTCTGTCCATGTAGGGTTGGTGAAAATCTTTTCCCACTCTGTGGGTTGTCATTTTCTCCTACTGATAGTGTCCTTTTCCTTACAGAAACTTTGCAGTTTCATGGGGTCCAATTTAGCAATTCTTGATCCCAATATATATATTACTGGTGTCCTGTTTAGGAAGTTGTCACCTGTAGCAATGCCTTCAATGCCATTTTCAATTTCTCTTCCATTAGACATAGTGTATCTGGTTTTATGTTGAGATATTTGATCCATTTTAACTTGAGTTTTGTGCAGAGTGATAGGAATGGATCTGTTGCCATTCTTCTACATGGAGACATCCAGTTAGACAAGCATCATTTGTTAAGGTGCTTTCTTTATTCATTGTATGGTTTTGACTTCATTGTCAAAAATCAAGTGTCCATAAGTGTCTAGGTTTATTTCAGAGTCCTTGATTCAATTCTACCAACCAATCAAAGAACAACAATTTGTTTCTATACCAATAGCACACAATTTTTATTACTATTGTTCTGTAGTACACTTTGAGATCAGGCATGGTACAAACTCCAGAATTTCCATTATTATGCAGGATTGTTTTAGCCTTCCTGTTGTTTTGTCATATGAATTTGAAAATTGTTCTTTCAAGGTCTGTAAAGAATTCTGTTGGAATATTGATGGGAATTTCATTGAAGCTGTTGATTGCTTTTAGTAAGATGGCCATTTTTGTTTGTTAATCCTGCAGATCCATGAGCATGGGAGATCTCTCCATCTTCTGATACGTTCTTCCACTTCTTTTTTTCAGAAAGTTGAAGTTTGAGCCTTTTATTTGCCTGTAATCATTTAACAAACTTTCTTAAGGTATATTTAAAAAATTCTTCCCAGTACTACCAATTCCAAGAGATTGAGTAACCAGGCATTGGAACTTAATCTGTCTCCTATGTTTATCTTCAAATATTTGTTAGTACTCACTATTCAAGCGAGTTACAGAGACCAAAACCTGGAGATAGATTTATTCTGTGAGTTTCTGAGCTTCTATGGGTTCTATAGTTCCTGTTAATCTTCTATATTCTTTAGCCTTTGATTATTATATTTGTTTATTATGTATATACACATACATGTACATATTCACATATATGTATATACATTATATACATATTTAAATATCAATTTTGTAAGAATATTATACTTCCATAAGACAGCTAGCACATACCCATGCACATTAATCTACTGTTCCCAAGCAGTTGGCATCATTTTGTATTAAATTTCTAATTGTTATTAATTACTTTGACATTTCTGGGAAGACCATTAATCTTAGCACAGTCATTTTGTATATCTAAAGTAACATCATTTGCTTCTCATCAGAACTTTCTTCCTTCAGGGCTATTCATAAATGTGTCATCTATTGTAAATCACCACTATGGGAATGAAATCCAACATCTGGATGAACATTGGTAAGGTCAAACATGTCAGGGCTAATTTCAGACCCTAATGTTTAGATCAATCACTCTGTTCCCATGTAGCACTATTATAAGGAGAACTGGTAGAGGGAGAAATAAGATTCTCCTAGTATGAAGAAATAAACAGGTACCACTGTCATTGATGATGATAATGATGATGATGGTTATAAAAATTATGATAATAATATAAGTGAAATACATTATTACTACATGTCTTATTTTAAGTTTTAAAATATTTTAATGGGGAATATTATTGATTTTATTATACATATGAAGGAGTTTAATCAAGAAGTAAATATATTTTTATTACAGATCAATTAATAAATGAAAGGACTGGGACTTGGAAGGGACTATTTTCGTGAGGACAAGTTCATTTAACTAAGAATAATGCATGGTCTCTACTACTGAAAAATTATGGTTACAGATATATTTTATTTTTCTTAGATATCCTTGTGCAAAAGTTTATATGGGAGGTTTCCTGTCTTGTTCTCATATTAGGAAATAGGAAGAAAGATGAAGCAGAATTCTTAGAGTAATGACTAATAGATTATAAGTGTTATATAAATAGTACCTGTTATTTGATCAGCCTAATAAAAACAAATTACATTTGATGCATATAACAGTGATAAAATTCACAGAGTGTAAATTGTGCACCCACAAAAGGGTTGACAAATTCACAGCAGTAGAAGTCACTGGTACTAGCACTGATGAGAATACTTAACTATAGGTTGGGAATGACCAATGGGGCTCTGGCATATGTAACTGAGCTATGGCCTAATAATAGATCCAAGGAGACTGGAAGTTTTATATTTAGCTGTGTGGCAACTAGTGAACTTACCATGTTCCAAAGAATAAGTTCAAAATCTTTGTTGGACAGACAGCTCTGGAAATGTTTTCTGATGCATTAGAAAACAAAACAAGAAGTTATAAAAAGTAGGAAAGTATTTTATAGGAAAGACTGGTATATGGAAAGAAGAAACAAAAGAGTGGGGAAAAGTTCTATGCATTTTAAACATATACATAATTATCAAAGAACAAATTAATTAATTATAATTATCTTGATATTACTTTTTACTTTCTTATATAAACTTGACTTAGAGAAATGTCAAGCTTCAATCCTAATGGAGTAACAAGACTACATTTATATCTCTGTTTGGAAACTAAAAACATGAAGCATATGCAAGAGAAAATACCAAATCAGAAAAGGAAAACAAATCACATCATGCATTTCAATGCTTTGATATAGTTCTCAGCTTGTACAACAAAGAGAACTATTGAAACTCTGGGAACTCAGAGAGCAGCAGATCAGCTGAGTTGAGAAAAGGGAAAAGGTCTGTCAACTAAAGCCCAGAGTATAGAAGACTAGGAAGCTGAACATAGAGAAAAGCAGGTATTATTAAAGATAACTGTCTGAGAATAGAACACTGATTAATGTATAAAGGTGTGAAAAATTCAAAGAGCAGGACTATAATCACCCAATGAATTAACAGAAGAAGTGTCTGACAGAGAGCAAGGAATAGTGTCAAGTCCCACTAGTCAAAATGAATTCAAGATTCACAGCGCAAAAGAGGAGACTAGAAAAAAATGATATCCTAATAGTAGGGAATAACTAATCATAATCATTTCATTTTTCTATATCCCCTTAAAATGGTATCAGCAAACTACACTGGTATACAATTATTTACAAGTATTAAACTCTGTTGTAAAACGAAGCTAATATATTTATGGGATGTTCAAATGTCTGACATTCAATTAAAAAATAATCAGTCATACAAAGAAGAAGGGACACAAAATTCTGCAAAAGTAATTAAATCAATCAGAACGGACAAAGCTATTGGAATTCAGAGACAAGAGTAGTCAAAGAGTTTTAAAATTATATCATACATGTTTAAAAGTTAGGAAGCATGGAAAACACAATTAAATAAAATCGAATATTTTAAAGATTTATTTTCATTCTCTTTACTTCCCTCTCACTGACTCTGCACTCTCTTGCTCTTGTGTGTCTCTGTCTCTGTCTCTGTCTCTGTCTCTCTCTCTCTCTCTCTCTCTCTCTCTCTCTCTCTCTCTGTGTGTGTGTGTGTGTGTGTGTGTGTGAGTGTGTGTGTGTAATGTAATACTATATAACTCTAACAAGAAATAAGTCATATAGTAATACAAGCAAAGAAATGTACATGTAGATAAGATACAATGTGAAGAAAAAGCAACAAGCCAAATATAAGCCAATAGAATAAGAACTGAATTGGAGGATTTAACACGACTTATGAATGAGGAAGTAAGGCTACATTGTTTTTCCAATTCTAATTCTGTTGTGAACTTTTGGGGGATTGGCTCACAAATAAGAGAATAAAATATATTTCATACTGAAAGAGTAAAATTTAACATGGAGTTTCACAACTTGAAATGCCAGCTCTATATTTATTCATTAATTTGTATAGACTTTGATTTTAGGGAATTTTTGTATGTGATTTTTTATTCATTCTTAAGTTTTATAGCAAAATTTAAAAATATATATACAAATAAATAAATTTTCTACAAAAACAAGTCTCATTAAATAGATAATAGGTTATATTATTTAAAGGTATATTTAAATAAAATTATGTTAAATTAATTTTAATTAATGGATAGCTGTCTCAGAAACCCTTTTCTATTTAGATACTAAATTATACAATTTATAACTCCTGGCTCAAAAAGGAACCAAAGGTGAGATAGAAATATAATTTTTACTGGAAAAACCTCTAACGTGGTTATAAAATACTATAGAGAGCATATACAGTTGTATGCTGAATGGAATAAAGGGTCTCACTTAAATATTCTTAGCCTCAAATACTAGAAAGAAAATTAAAATAAAGGAATAAATGATAAACAATAACATATATTAGGGAAGGAATTAATAAAACATTATTAATAATAAAAGTTAACTAAATTATGTTTCCCCTTTTAAGAAATAATTGTTTAAACTTAGCTAGACAACACGAAAAGAAGAAATAAGATAATTTATTAAAATCAAAAAAGATAATGAGAAAATCCCCATATACATCCATGTACAAATTATCAGTGAGTCTTGTCAATAGTTTAAATAATTTGTGATACAAACAAATTCCTTGAAAGATACAATATTGAAATTCACTCAAACATATAATAAAAAAATCTGAAGATAATTACAGGCCCAGAAAATTTCTTTAGTAAATTATATTAAATGTATATAAATCCTTGGAGAAGATTGGGAAGGAACAAAATGCTAACTAATACATACAAATTCTTCAACACATTATTCCATTATCACCATTACATTATATAAAGAAAAAACTTATGTTCTGTGCAAAAAATTCAGCAAATGTACTCCAATTGTATGTGACAAAGAATGTCATAACATGGATAACAAAAGATTTTTTTTCCAACAATATTGGAGTAATTTAATAACTGAAAAATCTCAAATAAATTAATTAATATTATTAATGTCTAGGGGGAAATATGTAACCAGTATTGATCCAGAAAACAACAATTGTACAAAATTCAGCAACCACATTTATTTCTATTAAACTCATAACTAGAAATTAAAAATCAAGATAGAATTGAATGCCACAAATGTCAATTTCATGTGCTAGTACACGATGGTTTTGATAAAGAATGTTTCAATACTTTCACACTGTGAGAGAACGAAAAACATACCTTCAAACTTTTTAAAATGGCTTACCATTAGTTATCATCACCATAATGATTTCTTAAGAATTAATAATAATGAGTGGCATGGAAGTTGATAATTAGGCCAAAGAGTATTGTTTCCATTTACATATGACATAATTAGCAACATAGAATTATTCGCATAGCCAAAAAGATCTAAAATGTTTATAAGGTTGAAAGGTATAAGCAAGAAGTAGTTGAACAAATACATTAGAAGTTGATATTTAAAATATTAGCTAATAGCCACTTATCAATGCATGCATACCAAGTGTGTTTTTCTGTGATTGAGTAACCTCACCCAGGATGATATTTTCTAGTTCATTCCATTTGCCTATGAATTTCATGAAGTCATTGTTTTTGATAGCCGAGTAGTACTCCATTGTGCAGATGTACCACATTTTTTGAATCCATTCCTCTGTTGAAGGGCATCTGGGTTCTTTCCCAGATTATAAATAAGGCTGCTGTGAACATAGTGGAGCATGTGTCTTTGTTGTATGATGGAGCATCTTTTGGGTATATTCCCAAGAGAGCTATAGCTGGGTCCTCAGGTAGTGTAATATCCAATTTTCTGAGAAACCTCCAGACCGATTTCCAGAGTGGTTGTACCAGTTTGCAATCCCACCAACAATGGAGGAGTGTTCCTCTTTCTCCACATCCTCACCAGCATCTGTTGTCACCTGAGTTTTTTATCTTGGCCATTCTTACTGGTGTGAGGTGGAATCTCAGGGTTGTTTTGATTTGCATTTCCCTGATGACTAAGGATGTTGAACATTTCTTTAGGGGCTTTTTGGCCAAAAGGCTCAAATTACCCAAGATGCAATCTACAGACCACAGGAAGCTCAAGAAGAAGGATGACAAAAATGCAGATGCTCCCACTGCTTCTTAAAAAGGGGGAAAATATTCATAGGAGGGGATATAGAAGCAAAGCTTGGAACAGTAACTCAAGGAATGGCCAGTCAGAGCCTGATACACATGTGGCCCATATATATACAGCCATCAAAACTAGATAAGACTGATGAAGCTAAAAAATGCATGTGGAGGGACTGGATATAGATCTCTCCTGAGAGACAATCCAGAGCATGTCCAATATAGAAGTCAATGCTAGCAGCAAACCACCGAACTGAGAATAGGACCCCCTTGGGGGGAATTAGAGGAAGTATTGAAAGAGGTGAAGGAGCTTGCAACCCCATAAAAACCACAATGCCAACCTACCAGGGCTTCCAGGGACTAAACCACTACTGAAAGACTATACATGGACTGACCCAGGACTCCAACTGCATATGTAGCAGAGAACGGCCTTGCTGGGGCACCAATGGAAGGGGAAGCCCTTGGTCTTGCCAAGGTTGGACCCCCAGTGCCGGGGAATATGGGGAAGGGCAATAAGGGGGATGTACACGGGGAATACCTGTATGGGGGAGAGGTATGTGAGGGAATGGAGGCTTATGGACAGGAAACCGGGAAGGGGAGTAACCTTTGAAATATAAGTAAAGAAATATATAATAAAAAAATTAAAAAATATATTAGCTATAGTGATATGTGGAAAGTTTGTGAAGATCAAACCTAAGGATAATAGGTATAAAAGAGAGCAAAGATTCCCAACTTAAAGGGCCAATAAATATCTTCAACAAGATTATAGAAAAACCTTCCCTAATCTAAAGAAAGAAAAGAACATGAACATTTGAGAATCCTACAGAAATCCAAAAGGACTAGATAAGAAACTCCTGCCACATAACAATAAAACACAAAATGCCCAAAACAAAGAAAAGAATATTAAAAGGAAAAAAATCCAATAACATAAAAAGGCAGACCTATTGTTTGCATACTGACTGGTGTCCTTCTTGAAACCAAGTGGATGTATGAGGATGCTAAGGAATGGTAACATCTTATGTAGGTATTAAAATATTACAATGTACCTCATAATAAGTTTTTGGATATTTAAAGAAAATTAAAGGCTAGATACATGGATTTGATGAGTGTATATCAAGTTCTCATATTCCATATATATGTATATATATAATTAAGATAATAATAATAATAATAATAATAATAATAATAATAAAGAAAAAGTTTATAAGCAAATAAGGCAAATAGACATTCTTTCTAAAATTTAACCAAAGGAATTAATTTTATTTTTTTGCCAGTTTCTGTTCTTCATAAAAGACAGCAGATCTCTGGAAAATATAGAATTAATAAAAAAAAGATATACTTGTGATAGAAAAATAGATGGATAGTCACATGTCTACCTTAATCCCGTCATTCCCTAAGGAGCACAGCCTAGGTTTGGGGAAAGAAAGAAATGACGTTATATTAATTAGGTACAATGTATCATTTTGGAGCTACAAGTTATTCACCTACACTTTTAACCCAAAAATGTGTTGTTTTTTTAAGTTTCATACTTGTATACAAACCAGCATTATACTGGCCGAGAAAATTATATTTAGGAATATAAATGTATAAACATATATGAATTACACCAAAGTTATCACCAGAGACTATGAAAGCTAGAAGATCCTGGTCAGATGCCATACAGACTAAGAGAACAGAAATGCCAGCACAAGCTGCTATACCCAGTAAAACTGTCAATTACCGTAAATGAAGAAACCAAGATATTCCATGACAAAACCAAATTTACACAATATCTTTCCACAAATCCAGCTGTACAAAGCATAATAGATGGAAAACTCCAACATAAGAAAGAAAATATACCTTAGGAAAAGTATGAAAATAATATTCTTTCAATAAAGCCAAAAGAAGATGGCCACACAAAAATAATTCCACCTCTAACAAAAAAATAACAGGAAGCAACAATTGCTTTTCCTTAATATTTCTTAACATCAATTCCCCAATTAAAAGACATATACTAAATGGCTGGATATGTAAACAGGACACAGCATTTTGTTGCATATAGGAAATACAACCCAGTAACAAAGACAGACATTATCTCAGAGTAAAAGGCTGTAAAAAATTGTTTTCAAAGTAAATGGTCCCAAAACAACAAGCTGGAGTAGCCATTCTAATATTGAATAAAATTGATTTTCAACCAAAAGTTATCTAAAAAGATAAGGAAGGACACTTCATACTCATCAAAGAAAAATTCTACTAAGATGAGCTATCAATTCTGAACATATATGCTCCAAAAGAAAGTGTACTAACATTCGTAAAAAAAAAACTTTAATAAAGCTCAAAGCACATAGTACACCTCACACAGTAATAGTGGAAGAGTTCAACATTCCACTCTCATCAATGGACAGGTCATTGAAATAGAAACTAAACAGAGATGCAGTGAAACTAACAGAAGTTATGAACCAAATGGACAGATATCTATAGAACATTTTATCCTAAAACAGAAAAATATACCCTTCTTCTCAGTACCTCCTGGTGCTGTCTCAAAGACTAGACATATAATAGGTCACAAAACAGCCTCAACAGACTTAAGAAGAATGAAATAATTTCCATGCATCCTCTCAGATCACCATGGACTAAGGATAGTTTTCAAGAACAACAACAGCAAAAATCCAGAAAGCACATATACATATGGAATCTGAACAATGCTCTACTCAATGATAACTTGGTCAAGGAAGAAATAAGAAATAAATTAAAGATTTTTTTAGAATTTAATGAAAATGAAGGAACAACATACCAAACCTTAAGGAACACAATGAAAGCGGTGCTAAGAGGAAAACTCATAGCTCTAGTGCCTCCAAAAATAAACTGGAGAAAGGATAGACTAGCAGTTTGACAGAACACCTGAAAGTTCTAGAACACAAACAAATATATCCAAAAGGAGTAGACTGCAGAAAGTAATCAAATTCAGGGCTGAAATAAACCAAGTAGAAACAAAAAGAAATGTACAAGAATTAACAAAGCCAGGAACTGGTTCTTTGAGAAAATCAACATGATAGATAAACCCTTAGGTTAACCAGAGCACAAAGATACTATCCACATTAACAAAATCAAAAATGAAAAAGGATACATAACACAAACTGAGGAAATTAAAAAAAAAACTACAGCTCTCTCTTCCTTCCACTCTTCCTCTGTCTCTGTCTCTGTCTCTGTCTCTGTCTCTCTCTCTGTCTCTGTCTCTGTCTCTCTCTCTCTCTCTGCCTCTCTCTCTCTGCCTCTCTCTCTCTCTCTCTCTCTCTCTCTCTCTCTCTCTCTCTCTCCCCCTCTCTCTCCTCCTTCTCTTCTGGCTTGACACGATAACCTGTGTGTGTATGTGTGTTTCTTTCATCCCGTAGGCTTTCGCCCGATTCTCAGTACTGTGTCAGTGCTGGCGCAGACAAATGGAGGTCCCACCAAGATTGGAGAAGAAAGGGGTACCACCTATGGGACGTCCCTGGCGCCCGGCCGGCATAGGAGAAGGGACGGATTGTGGGTAAGATGGGCAAAAAAAAAAAAACTACAGATCCTACTACAAAAGCCTATGCTCAACAAAACTGGAAAATCTGGATGAAATGTAAAATATTTTAGACAGATGCTCAGTACCAAAGGTAAATCAGGATAGGTAAACTACCCAAAGAGTCCCAAACCACTAAAGAAATAGAAGCAGTCATGAAAAGTCTCACAACTAAAAAAAAAGCACAAGACCAGATGTATTTAGTGCAGATTTCTATCACACCTTCAAGTAAGAACTTTATTAGATATTTATTTATTATTGATACTTTTCAAACTATTCAATAAAATAGAAACAGAAAGAACACTACTCAATTCATCCTATGAAGCTACAATATGCTTACACCCAAAGCACACAAAGTCCCTACAAAGAAAGAAAACATCAGACTAATTTCTCTTATGAATATCGATGCAAAATACCCAATAAAATTCTCATAAACTGACTCCAAGAACACATCAAAACAATAATCCATCATCATAAAGACAGCTTCATCCTATGGATACAGGGAGGGTTCAATATACAGAAATCTATCAATGTAGTACACTATATAAACATACTCAAAGAAAAAAACCCATGATCATTTATTAGATGCTAAGAAAGCTTTTGAAAAAAATTCAGCACCTCCTCCTGGTAAAAGTCCTGGAAATATCAGGAATTCAAGGCCCATACATAAAAATAGTAATGCAATACACAGCAAACCAGTAACCAGTATCACACTAAATAGAAAGAAACTTGAAGCAATCCCACTGAAATCAGGGACAAGGCAAGCCTGGCCACTCTCTCCCTACCTATTCAACATAGTATTTGAAGACATAGCCAGAGCAATTAGACAACAAAAGGATGTCAAAGGGATACAGATTAGAAAGGAAAGATCAAAATATCACTATTTTCAGGTGATATGATAGTATGTTTAAGTGACTACAAAAGTTCTACCAAGGAGCTCCTATATAGCTGATAAGCAACTTCAGCAAAGTGGCTGGATATAAAATTAACTCAAACAAATCAGTAGCCTTCCTCTACTCAAAGGATAAACAATACTTTTCAAAATACTCACAAATAAAATAACATATTTTGGTGTGACTCTAATCAAGAAAGTGAATGATCTGTATGACAGGAAGTTCAACTCTCTGAAGAAAGAAATCAAAGATCTGAGAATTTGAAAGATCTCCAATACAATAATATATTGGCAGGATTAATATAGTAAAAATAGCCATCTTGCCAAATGCAATCTACAGATTGAATGCAATCCCTATCAAAATTCCAACTCAATTCTTCATAGAGTTAGAAAGAGCAATTTGCAGATTCATTTGGAATAATAAAAAACTTAGGATAACAAAAACTACTTTTAACAATAAAAGAAATTCTGGGGGAAATCACTATTCCTGATCGGAAGCTGTATTACAAAGCAATCATGATGAAAACTGTATGGTATTACTACAAAGAGAAGCAAGTAGTTCAATGGAATAGAATTGAAGTCACAAAAATGAACTCACACTAGATCTTTGACAAAGGAGCTAAAACCAACCAGTAGAAAAAGATAGCATTTTCAAATGGTGTTCATTTAACTGGAGGTCAGTATATAGAAGAATGCAAATCGATTCATTCTTATCACCTTGTATAAAGCAAGGGTCCAAGTAGATCAAGGACCTCCACATAAAACCAGAGACACTGAAAATAATTGAAGAGGAAGTAGGGAAGAGCCTCGAACACATAGCACAGGGAATTATTTTTTTTAAACAGAGCACCAACGGCTTATGCTCTAAGATCAACAATTAACAAATGGGACCTCATAAAATTGCAAAGCTTCTATAAGGCAAAGGAACCTCTCAACAGGACAAAACAGCAAACAACAGCTTGGGAAAAGATCTTTACCAGTACTATATAAGATAAAAGGTTAATATCTAATATATACAAATAAAATAAGAAGGTAGACCCTAGAGAATCAAATAATCCTATTAAAAATGGGGTACAGAGCTAAACAAAGAATTTTCAAATGAGAAATAAGAAATGGCTGAGAAGTGCCTAAAGAAATTTTCAACAACCTTAGTAATCAGGGAAATGCAAATCAAAATAACCCTGAGATACTATCTCACTCCAGTCATAATGGCTAAGATAAAAAATCAGGTAGATAGTGGCGAGGATGTAGAAAAAGAGAAACACTCCTCCATTGTTGGTGGGATTGCAAACTGGTACAACCACTTTGGAAATCAGTCTGGTGGTTCATTAGAAAATTGGACATAATACTACCTGATGACCTAGCTATACAACTCCTGGGAATACACTCAAAAGATGTTCCAACATATAACAAGGACACATGCTGCACTATGCTCATAGCAGACTTATTTATAATAGCCAGACATTGGAAAGAACCCAAATGCCCCTCAACAGAGGAATTAATAAGAAAATGTAGTAAATGTATGCAATGTAATACTACTCAGCTATTAAAAACAATGACTACATGAAATTAAGAGGCAAATGAATGGAACTAGAAAATATCCTGAGTGAGGTAACCCAGGCACAAAAAAACACACATGGTATGCACTCACTGATAAGTGGATATTAGCTCAAAAGCTTGGAGTACCTAAGAAAAAATCCCCAGATCATTTGAAGCTCAAGAAGACAGAAGACCAAAATATGGATGCTTCATTCCTTCTGAGACTGGAAAACAAAATACTCACAGGAGGAAATACAGGATCAAAAGGTGGAGCAGGAACTGAAGGAAAGGTTGTCCAGAGACTGCCCCATCTGAAGATCCATCCCACATGCAGCCACCACACCCAGTAACTATTGCTGATGCCAAGAAGTGCTTCGTGACTGGAGCCAGATATAGGTGTTCCCTGAGAGGTTCTGCCAGGGCCCTACTAATACAGATGAAGAGGCTTGCAGCTACCCATTAGAATGAACAAGGGGACCACAATGAAGGAGTTAGAGAAAACACTGAAGGAATTAAAAAGGTTTGCAACACCATAGAAAGAACAACATTATCAACCTGCCAGACTCCACCTGAACCCCAGGGATTAAATCACCAACCAATGAGTACACATGGAGAAACCCAGGGCTCCAGCCTCAGGTGTAGCAGAGGATGGCATTTTCCAGCATCTATATAAGGAAAAGCCCTTGGTCCTGTGAAGGCTCATTTCCCCAATGTAGGGTAATGCTAGGGCATTGAGGTGGGAGGGGGTTGGTGGGAGTGGCAGCATCCTTATAGAAGCAGGGGGAAGTGGAAGGAGGTATGGGTATTTACATTTCAAATGGTATCCTATTTCCCCACTCTCCCATACCTCCTACCCAGATGTCTTTCAATGGAGGAATAAATACAGAAAATGTGGTACATTTACACAATGGAGTACTACTCAGCTACTAAAACCAATGAGTTCTTGAAATTCTTAGACGAAAGGATGGAACTAGAAAATATCATCCTGAGTGAGGTAACCCAATCACAAATGAACACACATGGTAATGCATTCACTGATAAGTGGACATTAGCCCAAAAGCTGGGAATACCCTAGATACGATTTATAAACCACAAGTATCTCAAGAAGGAAGACCAAAATATGGATTCTTCAGTTCTTCCTAAAAGCAGGAACAACATACTACAGGAGGAAATATGGAGAAAAATGTGGAGCAGAGACTGAAGCAAAGGCCATCCAGAGACTGCCCCACTTGGTGACCCATCCGTATACAGTCACCAAACCTAGACACTTTTGGATGCCAAGAAGAACATGCTGACCAGAGCATGATATTCTGTCACCTGAGAGGCTCTTCCAGAGCCTGACAAATTCAGAGGAGGAGGTTTGCAGCCAACCATTGGACTGAGAACTGGGCCCCTAACGTAGGAGTTAGAGAAAGGAATGAAGGAGCTGAAAGGGTTTGCAGCCCCATGGGAGAAACAACAATATCAACCAACCAGACCCCACAGAGCTCCTAGGGTCTAAACCACCAACAAAAGAATTCACATGAAGAGACAGGTCTCCAGCTGCAAATGTAGCAGAGGATGGCATTTTCAGGAATCCTGGGGAGGAGATTAGGTAGTTAGAACTCCAGCAGAGAGGGTTCACATTATTGCTTTGTATCTTTCCACCTGTGGGATTTGAAGTAAATTATTTACTCACTTTGCACCCCAACTTCCCTATCAGTAAAACAAAGACCTCTGTAATATTTGTAAATCAAAGAATGCATAGATAAAGTTGAAAAATATCTAATTTGAAGTAAGGCTTATCTGTTTGAGCTTCTATATCTTTAACTTGCAAGAAGACAAAATTTCCAAATTATTACCATTCTTTCTTGACCTACAGATTGAATTTGATGTCTATAAATTTCAGTCCCTTGAGATGATCCATATAATGTCCCTCCCCCTTTCTAAGAAGTTTTCCCACCTCTATTTGTGTAAAAAAACACTTGCCTTAATCATTCTAGAATTGAAATATATCCTAGAGATGATTTCAATTCAAAGCTCTTATTTTGCCGATGCTAGAATATTGGAAGGGAGAAAACTCAGTAGATTGAAACTCCCGGTGAGTTCCTGCGGCTGTCAGTACAGTGGACTTTTGTGCCTTGAATCTTGGCAAAAAACAGAGTAGACTTTCTCCTGCCTGTCACACATGAGCTGTCCAATCTGATTTGTGGGGAAGCTAATGATTGCTAGGCTTGCTGCATTAGGGTGACTTCCAGCAGGAAGACACTCCTGTCCCTCTTCAAGTCAAACTGCTCAGAATAATGAGGTCTAACTGGAAGCCCTGACTTTTTCCTCAATCACTGCAACTTTTTCTTTATGCCTTTGTCTGCGCTGCCTTCTGTCAATAGAAATCAAGCTGAGAGCCCTCCTTTTCAAGCAGCCCCTCCAAGCTTTGCATTTTTAACAACTGCAGTTCTGCAGACACTGAACAGACCTCTGATTGGACTGAATAAATTGTTGGAAAGGAGTGGAAGTGTGTCACATTTGACAAATTCAGCCATAGTTCTCACAGCAGGAGAAGAACAAATTTCATTTCCACAAGAAACCAGGCTGGGTGAGCAGAGAGGTAAATAGCATAAGCCTGGAGGCTTCTCTTATTAGAAACACAGAGGGACCGTCAGCATGCACAGGACATAAGAAGCACATCCTTTGCTTATAAAGTCTTCCTAGATGTTCACCATTACTCCTAAGATTGGAAAGGTCAACCACAAAATTGATACTTCACATATATGAAGATGAAGACTTGAGAGAAGGCGAAAGGGTCTTCCTTGTGCTAAGGCAGATCTGAGAATTTGAGTATTATGAATTTTTAATAATCAAAGATATCATTGAGACAGCATTATGTCAGATAATGCCAAAATACATGAGTCTGGCAAAAATGAAATTGACTTTAATCACATAAATGACAAGCTAAATATACATTTATTAACCATATATGCTAATATGAATAGCAGGTAAACAGGTAAATACTCTAGAGAATAGGGACAGCCTGAATATCCAAGTGCAGTCTGGAGGAAGGTCATTCTTGATAATTTATCCCCAGTTGATATAAAACTTAACAACAAGTCCAGAGGAGATCTACCAACCAGCTCAATTCAAAAGAATTTCCAAAATTCCCTGTCCAGTTACTAGTTGTCTGACTGGACGTTGTTGGAATCCAGTATATTTTAGTGTGTTTCTGATACATCAAAACTTGGACCAGGGGAAAGTGCTCACATCCCAGCAGACATTTACGATCCAACATCACCCTGAACTTTGATACGGTCTTGAGAACAAATATGGCACTCCTGAACTTCTTGCAGGTTCTTGAAAACCATTGAACATAGTATACACTTACTGATACTATGTTTCACATATTTTCATTGTCACTGAGACCAAGCACACTCTGCATTGACTTTAACTGAGGGATAAACTTTAATGTGTATTTTACAGCTGGGTGTTATATTTCTGCTGTTTCTGTCACCTTAACACATCAGACTTCAAATTTTGCTGAAGCTAAATTTGAGTTTATGGGTGCAAGAAATCTTCTTGCTTCAATCAATTAAGTATCTGGGGACACGGATTGGTATTAATATAAATGGTTTTGTTTACTGTTTTGTGCACAAGTATGTAAACATTTTTTTACTTATGTGATGTTTATTTGAGATGATTTATAAGTGTGTAGATTTTAGTCCTAAAATCTACAAACAAACATGAGGGCTAAGAAGTACCTTGAACAAACAAAAAAAATGTTCCTTGTAAGAAAAGTTTGAGTATTTGTATTTTCATCATCTTTAAAAATCAATATTCTAGAGTTTGACACTAAGGGTTCTGAGAACAGAGGATGGTCCTCCAATTACACCAGCATTTATTTAATAAATAAACCAGGGAGAAATAATTTGCATATCTGAGGAAATTTCCTCAACCATAATAGAAGAATTAATAGTAAGTTTCTCATGCTATGCGCTATATTTTAGTACAAATAATAGCCTTAGTTGGCAATTACTATATTCTGTAAAATGATAGAATTTAAAGTGTGGTTTTACTTACCTATTTGAAGATATTTAAATTTTCAGAATAAATTTCTGTCACATTTCCTGCATTCAATAATTAATTTTTTCAAATCTATTTTGTTATGTGTATTTAGTGCTATGAGGTAAAACTAAAAATACATATAAATGCTAATTTGTATAATCGATACTTGACACATGATAAAGTTATTAAGAATATGGTTATATTATACTCAGCCTTCTAAATTCAGAGGATGAATTATGAATTAGGTTGGATTGTATTATTTTTGTGGTTTTACTCTAATTCTTTTCTTATTTTACCAAGTTTAATCAGACCATTGTATTTAGAAAACGTGCATCATTAATAAGATGTGTTGTGTTGTGTATGCACACACATGAATTTATATCAAGCCAAATAACATATTTTGCTGTTTGTGCAAACTTGAACAATCCAGAAACAAATAATAAAAATGAATTCCTAGGATTGTCATAATGAATGAATGAAAAGACTATCGAAAATATCTAGATACTTCCCATAAATTCCATAAGCAGTATTTATTATGTCTTTGTAAAATCCACCACTAGAAAGACTATCAAGAAAGGGTAAGAAAACTTTACTTTGGAGATAAAATTCTTAAAATACAGAAAGATATGGCTTCCTAATAGTTAAAGTAAGATAGGTAGTGTGAAGGACTATTGTCATAGTAACCATAACTAAGCAACAAGGAAAAGAATGTGAATATCGTTGACTCTCATGACACGCCATGTCTATGGTCTTTTTCTGTGTTATTTCAAGACCTTGACATATTTATTGGGTCACGGTGATGGCTGAAATTGCAAAGTAATGCTTATTATTCACCTTAACATATGCTATTAGAACTCCAGATCTATTTTATTGTGGTAATGCACTGCTGCATAAAAGCACCCAGGCTACTGCCGGCAGGACATGGGCAGGCAGGCCAGCCTAGCCTGTTCTCATCCGGACTCTCTTACCCTGAGCTCAGTATCTCCACTTGGCTCAGTAAGTTCCCTTGGTGGGTCTCTGCCATGCCATCCCCACTCTTCCAAGTTCCTGTGGTTGACTTGTTTGCCCTGCCACCGTAACTTTCTCTGGAACTCAGTTTAGTTGCTGCGCGAAGGAAAACACCACAAAATCACTGGGCACAGCAACTAGCATCCTAATTTTGTAAGCTATTGTAATACAATTCCTCCAGTGGTGAATCCTGGTGAATTCACCATCTAAACCAGGTCTCTCTGGCTAGCTACATTTTCTCCAAGCTCTCCCCTTTCAAAAGCCCCTTTTCCTGCCTCCTCTCTTCCCCTCTCCGACCTGGAAGTCTCCCCTACTTCTCTGTGCTCGATTCCTAGAAATCTTAATTCCTTAGGGGAGAGTTCTCATGAAGTCACCAGATTATGTGATTCACTCCTCATCCAAGGCAGCCCCTCTTGGGGAAGCAGAATTAGCATCAAAATACAAACAGCACCAGGCTATCCACAGCAATGTACTGCTTCAGGATTTACATGAAGTGGTACTCAGAAGCCTTTTTCCAAAAATTACAGAATATTCTACATTAATTAAAACAATAAACTTCAAAAGAAAACTAAGAATTTCTGAAACACATAAGTACTGGAACATTTGAGATTATGATTATGAGAATTTTTCATCCACAGTAGGAAAATAATCTGTTATTGTGTAAAGTTTACAGGGATGTATATGTTATACTTTGCAGTATAGAAATCTTATTTTCATTCTCAGTTTTCAGTAGGCTCCAATATTCAACAGACATTCAAGTTAATCATAGTTTTCATTAACCAGAAGGAAAAAAATGAGCATTGATCAGATAATCAAAATATAAAAGAAATAAAGCCCAGCTATAACCCCTCCCCAAATATCAAAATCACCAAACTTCCACTTTTCATTTTATAATATTCAGTTCTTCACACATCAAGTAGCTCAGAAAAGGATCCCGATAGGATGTATATGATTGGTAGACTGCTTGCCCAGGATACATGAAACACCAGTTCAAATGTCCAGCACAGCACACAAAAAGGAAAAAGCATTGATGTAGAGGGCCGCAATAACATTCGCCACCACTAGATGGCGCTGGCTTCCACTGCGCCCCACGTGGAAGGCCAGGTCAGTCAAGATGGCGCTAGCCTTTACCGCGCAAGCCGGCTCCCTATGGGGAGGTTAACTGTGTGCGCATGTGCAAGAGTGCCTTCTTGCCAGGTCTTTGCCCATTTCGGGCGTACCTGATGAGTCATGAGTAAGCAACCAATCAGGTGTGGGTGCGTGCAGGGGGATAAATAAAGCGCCTGGCGGCTGCGGGCTTCCACCATGAGAGAGGAATAGACAGAAATAAAAAAAGTCACTCATAGTAAAATTTCTATGTCTCGCGTGCTCCTTGCCGGCGGGAAGTGCGTGGGACATCTGGTGCTGAAACCGGGACAGAAACATCGCCGGTGCCACAGAAGCCTCCATTTCACGGGAGAAATTCAGAAGCTATGAGTGGGGTAAGACCCCGAGAGACCATGGCTAGCCTTTGATCTGCTCAACTCACCACTGCCGGGCCGCGGCAGGTGCGCTAGTTGCTCTGGCAACCCTCGGGCTTTTTCTATTGACCTTTGAGTTTCTAGCTACCACCAAAACGGCTTCAGAGGTCGGCGTGGGGAACTGCTCAGTTAAAACAGCAAAGCGGAGAGTGTTGGAGCAAAGAAAAAGATGGTCAGAAACAGGGGTAGTGAAAAGTTGCAGCGAGAAAAGGAAGCTGATCGATCTCAAGTAGCAGTCCCCTCAATTCGGAGGTGAAATATTGGGGAAAGAATGCCCCGGTGAGAAGGGAGGAGGTAAAAGGAACACAGTATGTTGGCAGAAAAACTTTGTCTTGGTGCTTATAAAGGTGTACTTAAGCTCAGCGCCCGGCTCTCGGGAAACATTGGCGTCCCGCTAATGAGCGACAGCTTTACAGAGTCATGCTGATCAGATTTGATCGAGGCAGACCGCCTGAAAATTTATTCAGGAGAATCAAACAAAAGGACATCTCAGTGCCCGTGCACAGCCTGATGGAGTTTATGTAATTGGGTTGTGAGTAAAAATATTCAGGGCTGTTTCACTTCCATACCATTGGCAAATGTCGGTCGTGCTGCTCAGATAATATATCTTAGTATCTTACAGGAATTGGGTTTCAAACACGTTGGTGGACTAGTCAGGAATTGAACGATCCATAAGCCCATATCAACTCCACCCGAATGGATAGTCACCGTGAACACCATCTGGTTTTTTCCCTCTTTGTCTATTGTTTGTCTCTGGTGCACCAGGATGTCCCCCTGTCTGTCAGTTTATGTCTGTAATTTTTGTTTCTCGTTGTTTAAATGTTTTACGTTTCGTGTTCAAAAGAAAAAATGGTAAAAACCTTATCTGCCGGTCGTGCACACCTTGACTTGGTTTTAACTCGTTTCAAAAGGGAACAAATGAATAGAAAAACAGTTTCAATCAGGTCTTTAAAGCCCTGTGCCTAGAGCCAGGTGTCTAGATTAGCTGGAGGAGCGGCTCAGAAGCTGGCTAAGTCTACTACGGGCTGATCTTAAAAGCATTAACAGCTTCTCAGCTTTTTGGTACAAGAGTTGATAGCTGTTTCTCTTAGAAAAATCCCTGACTGGTTAATTGACTCAACAGGTGACAAGGTGCATCTCTTAAAATCATAGCTAAAAGGTAAAAATGGTGTTTGATATGTGTAGCCACTTCAATTTTGTTTTCTCATTGGTTTTAAATGTATAAATATGCTCTGCTTGCCTTGGTTGTGGACTATTGGCTTTCAAGTTATTGGATATGGTTAAAAAGGTATAATATTGGTAACAGAAAGTTGGCTTAAAACTGTAATTTAGATGAAGTAATTCTAGATACACGTGACATTGGGCCACCCTAGTGAGACAGGTCTAAATTGAGGTAATATTTTTATGGAATTCTTATGCTAGAAACCAGGCTTCTAAAAGAATTTAGGACATTGTCTCGAGAGGTATTGGAGACCGCGCCATTGTGCGTTCAAAGGTAGAATTGATAGTCAAACTTTACAACATAATAGGTAGACTTGTGGTGCCTTGGAGACTAGATTGTTGGGGGTTGAGTGTTGCTTTCCAAAGGTGTGGCTTGCCCTGAAGTTATCTGTATTCTAATGCTAATTTCCACTGCCGGGAGAACAGCTGCCTAGTCACATATTCAAAGCTCAGGTGACCTTGTGGTGGTGGTCTGCTGTTACAAGGAGAATTTAAGATTGTGATTAAGGATTGCCAGTGTTACATTGACTAACTCAAATTTATTTATAATTGAGGAAAAATCAAACAGGTAGAGATTGTATTGGATAGAGATTGTTACAAGATTTATAAAGGATTGATGAGGTTTTAGAACTTATGAGAACATTACAGCTTGTTTGCTTACTCCAACTGCCATTTCAAGATAGATTTAGAGGATTGTTTTTATGCAGTTTGTTTACATCCTGGCGATTGTGAGTTTTTACTTTGTGAGCTTGCTTATAATTTTAGAGAGCCCATAGAGTGATATCATTAAAAGTGGCTAACAGCCTTATATTATATAATTTTGTTACTTCTTCAATGTAAAAGGTTAGAACCTTAAATCTTTCAGTGTATATAAAAAATTTTACTACAAACCTTTGCTCTCAAAATGAGCTTTAATATTTGGGGAGTAGCTGTTGCACTACTCCAAAAAAGAATATTTGAAGCTAATGTTAAGCTTCTAAGGATGTTAATTGGCTAAGTACCTCACCTTACCAGAGGACTTAGGTCTTTGTTATGCACATTGGAGATAAAGCTTCAGCTGTTTTAGTACAGAGTTATGGACTGGAGTCATGGAAGTATTTTAAAAAGAAACCTGGTGAAACATACCTTAGTCCAAACAACAATTTAATTGGTTATTACAAAATACTGATATTTGGCCTATTACTTATACAAATTTCAGGCAAAATTGATAATTTTACTCTTTACATGCTTTTGTAGAATATTTATAGGTGGTTCATCTAATGAAAAGGCTACAGATATAATTGGATCACTTGCTTATTTTCTTGAGTTTCTGCTGCTTCAGCACAGATTATTAAATTCATGCTTTAGCCAGCTGTTTTAAAATGTAAAAATCAAGCTTTCACTTCATATACTGATAGTCATTGTGTGGTTTGTGGTTTACAATTGATTTCAATCACTTAATGCTTTATTGGAGACAGGTTTTCTACTTGAAATCAGTGAGTGATTCAGTGTAAATTGTCTGACAACTCACTGTCCTTTCAGTGCTCTGGCTCAGAGAACTAAACAAAACCATAGACCCAGCTCTTTGAAAAATGATAATGGAGTTGATAACACACCCTCACGAAAAGAGGAAGACTCCATTTGCTTACTTTCAACGCTCAGCCTCACCCTGCCAACTCAGATTTCTAAATAAGGCTAAATCTGGACCTTGTTTACAGGATTTGACATTTCTAATTAATGCTTATGTTTAGGTAAATAAAGTTTGTGAGGTGCTGGAGATGGCTTAGTGGTTAGAACACTAAATACTGTTCCTTTATAGGATATTTAAGAACTCAAACTGGATTGCCTAGACTCCTTAACTAGGGAGGACAGATATCAGACAGATTAGGCCTTACATAAGAAAAATTAGTGAAAAAATCTCATTCTTTATATATCCAAAACAATAATGCTGGAAACAATAATTTGGTATACAAGTCAAATTATAAATACAAGTGCTCAGTGTCCTCAATTTAATCCTTGAGGACTTATCTTAATAAATAATATTTTAACAATTTTAATAAATAAAAGAGGGAGCTATCCCTGAATGCTAATAATGCTCCTTTTATTTCAATTTTAAAATTTGGATGCCAAAGTTTATGGCACCCTACAACTAGGCATACTCCTGCCTAGGTGAAATAGAGAGATCCACATATTGACATGATCCTGTCCAGATATTTTATATGGGGAAGAGGGAATGTCTGTGTTTTTTCTACAGGATGCTACAAGAGTGTGCCAGCTGCCTGGGTGGTTGCTGAGACTTGCTGATCCTGGTTACATGAAGATTCAGCTCTCGTGGTTCGGGTCCCTAGAGTCATTCCTCTGCCCTGAAAGGAAGGCGGAAGATCCTCCCTTCACCTTTTGTCATCACAGAAATCTTGCCGTTGCTACAGTCAGTGTTACCGCTGCGTGTGTTCCCGTCCATGGCCCACGCTCAGACTCTGTACACTGCTTACTGATTCCAGCTGTTACCCCTGTCCCTTCATTTCCTTGGTGACTCTTGCTGCCTTAACTGGTAACTGGTGTTGCCATTTTTACAGACTGTAGCTTCACAGAAAGCCACCTGTGTAAAGCTACAGTGACTGGAGAACTCTGTCCTGGTCATACAGATCTCAGAATTTGGTTCCATTGTTTGCTGGTTGTTCCAGAGAAAAATGACTGATCCTGAACTGTCCTGGAAAAGACCTTGACACTTTTCGCTGCTATTGTAGCAGCCATTACAGCTGCAGACATTGTGTCTGCAGTGTCTGGAGTTATCCTCCACCAATCTATTGTTAGACAAGTACAATGGGTGAACTTTCTGGAGTAGTTACTAACAATTGGGAATTCTAAATTTCATTATAGGAGTGGCTTGACCATGGCCCTTGGTGGCAACAGCTGAGGAGGACCAAATGAGGTGCCCACTATTTATCGGGAGTGGCTCTGTTTGATACAGCCCTATGCTGTGGATCAGTATTCTTACCATGGTTGGTTTACAAACTCAGACCTCAACAATAATGTGACAAGGCCGTTATTCACTCAAGCACTTATGGCCATTGTACAAAGGGCCTCCACTGAATTTGGTTATCTTGCTCAGGACTTACTCTGTATCTGGTTCCTGCTCCTGCACCCCAAGGACCTGTGGGTCCATTTGCACTGGGAGAGAGGGTCTCTCTCTGTATTCTGAGTTCTCTGCTCTTGCACCCCATAGATCTGTGGATCATTGCACTGGGATTGAGAGAGACTCAGTGATTTCCTTTGATCAGCCCCTGCACATCGCTGAGGTTTCCTCATTGAGTTCTTTGATATGGGTGATCATGACTGCTAAAATTTATAAATAAAAGGGTGAGATGTGAGGGGCATAATAACATTCGCCACCACTAGATGGCGCTGGCTTCCCTGCCCCACTTGGAAGGCCAGGTCAGTCAAGATGGCGCTAGCCTTTTACTTAAGCAAGCCTCCCCTATGGGGAGGTTAACTGTGTCGCATGTGCAAAGTGCCTTCTTGCCAGGTCTTTTGCCCATTTCGGGCGTACCTGATGAGGTCATGAGTAAGCAACCAATCAGGTGTGGGTGCGTGCACGGGGGGGATAAATAGGCGCGCCTGGCGGCGCAAGCGGGGCTTCCACCATGAGAGAGGAATAGACAGAAATAAAAGTCACTCATAGTAAGAATTTCTATGTCTCGCGTGCTCCTTGCCGGCGGGAAGTCGTGCGTGGGACACATTAACGTAAGTATAAATTTATAAGTTTAAAGAAATATGCATACTTACATAATTGTTGCCACTTTTGATATTCATCATATAAAAATTTGTTTTCTTTTGTTTTTTTCCCCTTTGTTGTAGAGGAGATCAAATCCAGGTCCTTGAGCATGATAGGATAGTACTGTCACTGACCTGCACATGCAGTCCTAGAAAACACCCTTCAATCACATTAGGTTGTGTATACCTCATTACACTTTCCAACAATATTATGAAGGGGTTCTACTTATCTACAGTTTTATAGAACCTTAAGTTCCATAATGATCATCATTTGACCAGGGCAGGTAATGATATAGACAAGTTAAATATCTTTCCTAAAATCCCTCATCTGAAAAAGTGTTAGAAATGTGGCAGTGTGGTGATATAAATAAGACATTACCTCATGGGTTCATGTATTTGAACACGAGTCACAGCTGGTGGCACTGTTTGGGAAACTTTTGGAACCTGCAGGGAATGTGGATTGCTGGAGGAAGTAATTCCCTGGAGAACACCTTGAGGGTTTATAGCCTTGTCCCATTTCTAGTCTGATCTCCACGCTTCCCCTTTATGGTTAAAGATGTAGCTGTTCAACGTTCTTCTCTGTTTACCTGCTACTATGCTTCCCTGACCATAATGGACTATTCCTCTGGAATTGCAAGCCAAAGTAAACTATTGCTCCCATAAGTTCCTCCTGGCCATGCTATTTAATTACCGCAACAAAAAGTAACTAAAATAGGTAATAGCTCAGAGATGATGATCACCATAAAGACCTGCAGAATTCCACAGTTAAAAGGCTTACAGAGTAGAGCCAAGATCACTGTACTGACTCACTGCCCTGTGATCCTTTGTGTGTCATTTCCAGCCACGAAGGAATATTTGATTTTTGAAACTGAACTCATTCCTTAAATTTTTATTTTGTACAAGCAACTGAAATATCAAAGTACTACAAATAGATCTCTGGTCTCCCAAACCAGATTTTATGGAAATAACAGCACGTATCTTTATCGTGCAAGATAATTAGTTATGTGAAAACAAACAAACAAACAAACAAAAAACCCATGGCCCAAAGGAGGATCAAAAAGAGGTTTAAAAAAGGTAGTTTTTTTTTTAATTATTTTCAGTGTGTATGTATCCTTACAAAAATATTGAAGAGTAAAAATTGCCTAAAAATAATTTGATTCAAAGTGATGCCAACTTCAAATTTAATCAAAGTTCATATTACTGTTTTCTGGCCAAGAAAATATATCATATGAGAGGAATGATCACTGTTATCCTCTGTAGTCTCTGCCAAGGAATTAATACTCAATTGAATATGAATGCTTGCTGAACAAGGAGCGATTTAATTCTAATGTTCTTCTTTGCTACTCTACTACGCAGGTAGTTTTGCTACATTTTTAATTGATAATTTTATATGTGAAACTTATTTTTAAATACTATAATGTATTTTGTTCAAATCTATACCATTCTCTCCCATCGAGTCCCTCCCCTATCTGGACTGTATGCACATACATATAAGACCATCTATTTGAGCATAGGCAGCTTTTCGCGGATTGCTTCCTGAAGAAAACTGACTTTTCCTCTCTGGTAGCCACTGTTTACCAGTAGCAGCTCAAGCAGGGATCATATTTCGTAGGCGTGTCAAACATCCATGCTTGCCTTTGGGGTGGCTTGATCTTTGGCAGGTCTTATACCTGCTGTGAGCTGCTGTGAGTTGATGGGTACAGTAGCTCTTTCACATCAAGCAAATGGTGTTAATGTTCAGTCACCCATTAGAACTGGCTTTCTCTTTCTGTTTCTGCCTTCTCTTCCTTGATGATCTCTGAGCTGTGGTTGAGGAGATGTTATAGAGATGTCTAGTTTAGAGCAGAGAAATCCGTGATCTCTGATTCTCCGCATGATAACCAGTCCTGGCACTAATAATTATATACCACAAAAAGAAGTTTCTCTGAGGACAAGAGTTTATTCCCCTAATCTAGGGTATAAAAGCAGTTTAGGAAGCAGTTTAACATGTCCATTCAGTTTTAAAAAAAGTATATCTGAGTTCTTCCCTGGGGTGGATGGCCTAACCAGTTAATAAATCCCTTTTGTGGAGAAGATTTTAAATCCAATTAGAAAATAGTTGGTTTCTCCCATAATATTCTAAACTATAATTGTATCAGTGAACATATCTTACCTAGAACAAATTATTATAGCTTTTAGGATTCATATTTGTGTGAGATAAATATTGAATACTTTTCTTCATTGGTGTCATAAATATAACCTGTAAAAGCTAAACAGTAGGGTTCAAGTTTCTAAATCAGTACCAGTTTGATTTCTCCATGTCCTATAATCAAGTATGTGCTATTTTCAGGAATAGGGTCTTACAATTACATTCTGGAGTATAATATAGACCAATAGTGATATCCTGTAAGTTTTGAGGGGGCTTGTCTATAGGATTCCACTGACCAATAACTTAAAAATATATAATCTGTATCTGCCTTTGGGATTTTTATTTGATAAACTATGGTATCTGAAGAGGCACTGTCCTCTGTCATATGGTAATCCCATTTAAAATTCATATATGTAAATATTTTAAGAAGTATCTACACACCTGGGGATCTATCCCATATGCAGCCACCAAATCCAGACACTATTGATTATACCAAGAAGTGCTTGCTTACAGGAACTTGATTTAGCTGTCTCCTGAGAGGCTCTGCCAAAGCCTGACCAATACAGATACAGATGCTTGCAGCCAACAATTGGACTGAACATAAGGACCACAATGAAGGAGTTAGGGGAAGGCTGAAGTAGGTGAAGGGGTTTGCAAGCCCATAGGAAAAACAATAATATCAACCAACCAGATCCCACCCAAGCTCCCAGGGACTGAATCACCATTCAAGAATACACATGGAGGAACGCATGGCTCCAGATACATATGTAACAAAGGATGGCCTTTTCAGGCATCAGTGGGAGGAGAGGCCCTTGGTCCTGTGAAGGCTCGATGCCCCAGCATAGGAGAATGCTAGGGCAGTGAGGCAAGAATGAGTACGTAATTGAGGGACCACCCTCATAGAAGCAGGGAAAGGGGGGATGAGAGAGGAGGGTGAAGAGGTGAAACTGGGAAGGGGGATAACATTTGAAATGTAAATAGACCAAATAACCAATGAAAATGAAAACAAACAAACAAACAAATATCTACACTAGTAGATTTCCAGATGGTCTTCAAAATGTCTTTACTGGTGGTTATTCCTTCTCCAAAGACCTTCTTCCACACTGCCTTCCCATCTCACCATATTTAAACTTTCTTGATCCATTTCCCTTTTCAGCCTTCATACTACCCGTGTTCTATTCTTTGTGAGCAGTTCTCGATTAATTTTTATTAATTATTTTATTATTTATTTATTTACTTTCCAAATGTTTCCCCTTTATTCTTACCTTTCAATAGCTCCCCCATGACTTCTTACTAGTAAGCTGCTTGATTAATTCTTTCATTCTCTCCCCTGGGCACACAACTCACAATTGGAAAGTTCTGTGATGTTTTTACACTTCTAGGATACCTAGAATAAAGTCTCCATCTCTACTTAAAATCATATTTCTATACGTTCTGAATATAAAAAATGTAGCTAGGAAAGTTTCACGTAAGTCTCTCTGAGTCTACTAAAATTTTCATGGCCCCGGTCAAGCTTAACCGCTTGTTCTTTGGTATGCCTTCCAAGTAAATACTTGAACTTTTTTTCAGGAAACAGCATAAAGCTAAAACAATAGATACTGGTTTACTTAAGATCAGATTAATTAAAATTTCATTTAATTAATTTAAAATTAATTAAAGTTTCATTTTTTAGCATGTAATACACGTGCATATTTTAGCCTAGATCAGGGAATCCAAATTTGAAGATTTTCAGAACATCTTTTGACTTTGTGGAAATTGTATATTTTCTCAATTAAAAGTGATATTTGGAAACATTTTCAAAATACAATTCAAATACTATTTCTGACATTATAATTATTTTGTAATAATATTTGTTTTTGATAGTATACTGTATTATCATAATTTACTCCTTCCCTTTCCTCCCTCAAACCTCTGTACTTCCCTGTACTCTTTTGCTTTTCCACTCTTCTGTCCTGTGAGTATATGCAGATTCTATAGCAACTGCTGATGCCCTGCTGCTCTGTATGCAGATAAGAATACAAAGGATTTTTATCCCATCCCCTTAAGGATGCAATTTAATCAAGAGACAAGGTTAGCCTTTATTGACTAGGATTTAGTATGTGAAATATACTCAATATATTCTAGTAGAAAATGATCAATATTCTATCCAAATGAGGGTTGGCAGCATATGTCAAAATGACTTTGTCAAGTGGATTTTTCAGACCATGATGTAACGATGGATCAGAGCAGTATATACTGTTGTCCTTGGGACTGTGATTAAATTAGCTCACAGTGTTTGCCTTATCTTCTCCAGAGCACATTAAAATAGGAGCAAGTCGTTAAAATAAAGCATGTCAAAAACAGAGAGAAAATGAAGGAATGGATGCAAATGGAGTAAGTAGACCAGGGTATGGAGGGTAGATTTGAGCTTGCTTTAAGAAACATTTACCTGGGGTTAAATGACCCATATATGTGTCGTGCTGTTCTCAGAGTAGATGGTATACAGATACAGAGGGTGATAGCTGCATGGAGAACCAACTAACATTGGCAGAGATAAGTGCTGCCAAAGTTAAGGTGTGTTTACAGTACTGTCTGAAGTTAATGTGAAGGAACTTGCAGTGGCCAGGCATGTGAGATAAGGTGATACTTTAACTGCTCCTTTAAAACTAATCACATTTTTGAGCACTGTTTCTGAATTAGTTTTTTTCCTAAAGGTTTTAAAGACTTCTCTTCACTGCACTACTGGTTTCTGTGTTCTAAATCCACAAACTCTCTTCTCTACTTATTGATAATAGAGAGTACTTGTTGAAAGTCTTAGCTAACACCGCTTCTCTTGCTTTACACTGTTACTGCTTAACCACATTTCTAGTACACAGTATCTGAACAGTGCTTGTGAATCATTTTGACAACTGTGAATATATTGTCTTCGTTTTTTGATTTTCTTTCAGCTAATAATATTCTAGATGTTAATAGTCGTCAGTTTTACACTATGGAATTCATTGCCAAGCTATTTGAAATAGCTCATAAGAACCATTAAGCCTCCATAAATGCTATTATCTGAAGGCTTTAGTTCATTACATGAGCTGCCAATGATTTTCCCATTGTTGATTTTGCTAGATTGGTTTGACTGCCTCATTGTGGACAGGAGCCATCCAAGCCAAAAGTGTCCCTCACCATATCCCAGTGTGCGGATATGCTGCTAAATAATTCTCACAGCCCTTTTTTATATTCTCTTTGCACACAGGACAGGACTTTTTCTGCTTTTCTTAGTTCCCTTATGAACTAAATACTTGCAACTATAGCACTGACATTTGAAGTCTTTCTGAGAAGGAAAAATACTAAGCATTATGACACAAATTCCCATTACAGGAGATGGAGTAACCAAATAGAAAGTTTTCTACTCACCCAGGTGTCTACAAATCAGATATATTGACACTGTGGTACAGCTGGAGCAGAGTTAGCAATATCAGAAATAATGGTTATATCAAACAATGCCTAGTACTTGGCAAAAACACGTATGGTGTTTGTGCCTGATAGAACATCTGTGTCTTCACACACAAGCATGAGTGATGAATGCAAGCATTTGGCTTTCTTTCTGGGATATCTTTTAAAGCAATGAGGGATCACACCATCTTTTATTCTTCATTTTCTATTTCTTTATACATTAATTCATTTACTTGTTTGTTCATTTGTTTGTTGTTTTAAAACAGGCTTGCTTTATATTCCCTTGGCCGTCCTAGAACTCACTATATAGAACAGGCTGGTCTCAAATTCAGAGCTCCACTTGCCTCTGCCTCCCAAGTGATGGGTTAAAGATATATACCACTATGCTATGTTTCTTTATATATGGAAGTGTTACTTCTTCCAAAGACATTTCCTAATGTCATCTTCTCACTTGCATATATTTTTTCTTTGAATTGTGCCTTCTCTCTATTTTTTAACTTTTATTTATTTCTTGTGAATTTCACATCATGCAACCAATCCCTTTCATCCTTCCACCCCTCCATCTATGTTCTTTGCAAGCATCCTCCAAAAGAAAACAAAAATGAAAACAACAGAAAAGAGTTTAAAATATAATATAAAAATTAAAAATTAAAAAATCTCTCTGTGGAAACTGTGATGTGTCACACTGAGTACCATTTTGACCAAAGAGCTTTACTTGCAAATGTTCATTACAATGAGTCATAGCTGGTTTCTGCTATAGTATATATACTGGATCTCTCAGATACGCTATTATTGCCTTTTGTTACAGTGATCCTGCAGCTTTGGTTCTGCAGGACCAACTGCTTCTCCAGTAGTTAATAGATAGAGTATATATTGGGATGGGCGAACTGGATTTGAGCCTGGATGCTGGATGTGTTGTTCAGCCTGCCTGTTTTCCTGTGCCTGTGTCACCAGCAGTCCAGCTTTCCCACTTTGCCCAGGTAAGGGGACAGAGATAGCTATCTTCCTTTGGCAGCTGGCAATGGGATAGGGATGTCTCTTCTGTGCCAACAGGGCCAGCTCTCCAGCATTTCCCAAGGTAGAGGCAGGACCACCTTTCCAGCTCTTATGACCTTAGAGTTTGCTTTCCCATTCCCACACCACCAGAACAAGCTCTATTGTGCTGCCCAAGGCATATGCAGGCACATTTTCAATCTTTATTTTTAATTTCACAAATTATAGACATGACAAAGTAGACAGGAAAAAAGGCAAGGTAGGCCTGAAATCTACACAAAACTCAAAACAACCAATATGCACTAGGAGTAGGAGAAACTGTCTTTTCTAAGATAAAAAATGTTAATTGGTTATCCAAAATCAATGGTCAGTTCTGGATAAATACAGATAAGTAACATAAAATGAACAAGTTTTGTTTATACATTACACACACACACACACACACACACACACACGTATATGAGTGTATATATATATATATATGTATATAAAACAAAATAATAAAACATAAGTGATGAATTTGAAACAGAGCAAGAAAGGGTATACTGGAGAAAATCAAAGGGAAAAGGGTTATAAAACAGACAAACAAACAAACAAAAACAAAACAAAAACAGCATTTAAAGGGCTCCGTAGGTGGTTTGCTAGTTAAGGGTGCATATTGGGCTTTCAGAGGCTCAGAGTTTGATTTCTGGAACTGAATTTGGATGGTTCAAAAGTATCTTCAACTACAGCTTCAGAGGATCTTGGGCCTCCATAAGCATCTTCACTCAGGTACACACAGACACAAATGTACCAATACATCCATACATACACGTAAGTGAAAAGTACAAATTTAAAAAACCCATTTCATCTGAGGACCTTCCCCAACATAGGTTATTTGGGTTTTAAACATACTTCCATTTCTTAATAATATATAGTGTACTTATAGATTCTGTTCATTAATATTTTTCTATTCTACTGCAGAATTTCTCTCCTCTGAGACTTACTATTGTTTCCTTATATCTAAATGATGGCAGCTCCCTTGTAGTATACATATGTTGCTTCTTGCTTTTTAGACAGCTGTGTTGCAAATTCCTTTGTTTCCCTGTACCTTTGTCTTTGCACATTACATCTTCGGAGCTGTGTTGGTCTCTGATGTTCTTTGTGTTCTTTGAGCTTTTGCCTTTTGTATAATTCATTGTCATATTTTATGAAGTCTCGGGTCTAGCTCAAGTAAATATGTATGGACAATCTTCCATGTACAATGAGAGCACTCATCTGCATCTTGAAGAATGAGTAAGGCTTCAGTAGGCAGTAAAGAATGACAAGGTAATGGAAAGCATTTCATGTTATTAAACAGGTTGGCAATAAGGATAGATAACCTAGTCAGAAATCAGTAATAATTCAGATAGGTGGAAGGAAATATTTCTAAGAAGCCTAGCACTCACGAAGAAGACAGGATTAGAAGTCTAGCTAAAAATAAAGTCAGGTAAATGGATCCAAAATTGTGAATCATGCCATTTGTCCTAAGTCACTGGTCAAGCAGAAAAGGAATTCAAGAATTTGGGTGGAAGAAAGTTTGTGCCTTTGTGATGCAGTAGACTGGGCAAGAATTAAGTCTTTGTAAATATGCTGGATAAATCTACATAGTGGTGAAAACTGTGACCACAGTATCACTCAAGGTTCATACAATATTTGGATCTTAGTAAGTACATTAATACACTAACCAAAACCTTCTCCCCCTTTGTGAAGTCAAGATAGTGTCGTTGAAACACTAAAAGTGGATTGGTAAAATTAACATAGTTAAAATGGGCATCTTACTAAAAGCAATCTATAGATTCAATGTAATCCTCCATTGAAATTTCAACACAATTCTTCACAAACAGGGAAAGAACAATTCTAAACCTTGTATGAAAAAACAAAAACCCAAGATAGCCAAAAAAAGTCTTAATAGTAAAAGGTCTTCTGGGGAAATGACAATCCCTGATCTCAAGCTGTACTAAAAAGCAATAGTGATAAAAAATTCCACATGGTATTGGTACAAAGACAGACAGGTCAATCAATGGAATAGAATCTAAGACCAAGAAATAAACCCACACATGTGTGGGCACTTGATCTTTGACAAAGTAGCCAAAAAACATACAGTGGAAAAAAGAAAGCATTTTTTATAAATGTTGCTTATCTAACTAGTGGTCTATTTGTAGAATAATGAACATAGATCCACATTTATTACCTTGCACAAAACTCAAGTCCAAGTGTATTAAAACCTCAGCATAAAACCAGATATACTGAATCTAATAGAAGAGAAAGTGGAAAAGATCCTTGAAGTCACTGTCACAGTGGGAAATTTCCTGAACAGAACTCTAATGGCCCAAGTTCTAAAATCAAAAATTGATAAATGGGACCTCTTGAAACTGAAAGTCTTCTGTAAAGCAAAAGATACCATCAATGTGACAAACTGGCAACCGGCAGATTAGGAAGAATATCTTCACTAGCCCTACATCTGATAGAGGGATAATATCCAAAATGTACAAATAACTCAAGAAATTATACTCCCTCAAACCAAACAACCTCATTTAAAACATGGAGTACAGAACTAAACAGAGAATTCACAACAGAAGAAACTTAAATGGCTGGGAAGCACTTAAATGAATGTGAAAATTCTTAGTAATCAGTGAAATGCATTCCACCTTACACCAATCATAATAACTAAGATCAAAAACTCAAGTGGCACACATGCTGGTGAGGATGTGTGGAAAAAGGAACACTCCTCCACTGTTGGTGGGAGTGCAAACATGTACAAACACTCTAAAAAATATATGGCAGCTCCTCAGAAAATTGGAAATAGTTCTACTTGAAGACCCAGCTACACCGCATTAGGGCATATACTCATAAGATGCCCCATCATACCACAAGGTCATGTACTCCATTATGTTCAGAGCAGCCTTATTTGTACTGGCTATAAGCAGGAAACAACCCAGAATCCCTTCAATTGAAGAGTGTTTACAGCAAGTGTGGTTCATTTACACCATGAAATACTATTCGTGTGTGTGTGTGTGTGTGTGTGTGTGTGTGTGTGTGTGTGTGTGTGAAGACCATGAATTTTACAAGGAAATGGATGGAACTAGAAAATATTGTCCTACGAGACATGTCCCAGACCCTAAAGGACATGCATAATATGTCCATTGATAAATGGATATTAGCCAAAAAGTACAGAAAGCCTAGGGTACAACCCACAGACCATAAGAAGTATAACAAAAAGAAAGGTTCAAATGAATGTGCTTCAATCCCATGTAGGATGGGTAACAAAAAAGTCATGGGAGACAGAGGGAAGGAGGGACCTTGTAGGGAGAAGAGGGGGAAAGGGGAACAGGATCAAGTATAGGGGGATAGGTGGATAGGAGAGAATCCCCGGGGAGCTAGGAGTATAAATGGAAATATGCAGCCTTGATGAGATGGGAGGAGTGAAGATGGGGAGGCCCTGTAGAAAGTACCAGAGACCCAGGAAGTGAGAGAATGCCAGGACTCAGTGAGAGTGACCTTAGGCAAGATTCCCAAAAATGAAGAGAGAGAACTCAGAGTTCACCTCTAGTAGACAGGGCCTCAAGTGGAGAGATAGGTTACTAACACACAGTCAAAATCCTGACCCAGAATTGTTCTTGTCTAAAAGAATTGCAGGTACAAAACTGGAGTAGAGACTGAAGGAAAGGAGGTCCAATGACCAGCCCAACTTGGGATCCATCTCATGAAAGGGCACCAAGGCTGGACACTACTATGCTATGAAGTGATTACAGACAGGAGCCTGGCATGGCTGTTCTTTGAGAAACTCTACCAGGAGCTGACTGAGACAGAAGCAAATACTTACACCCAACCATTGGACTCAAGTCAGGGAACCCTATTATTGAACCAGGGGAAGGATTGAAGAAGCTGAAAGGGAGAGTGACCCCATAGGAAGACCAGAGTCTCAATGAACCCTGACCCCAGGGAGCTAACAGAGACTGAGCGGCCAATCAAGAGCACACATGGGCTGGTCTAAGGCCACTGGCACATATGTAGCAGATGACTGCCTGGTTTTGCCTCAGTGGGAGAAGATGTACATAATCCTTGACAGGCTTGAGGCCCCAGATAAGGGAGAGACCTAATGGGGTAGGGGAACACCTTCTCAGAGGAGGCAAGGGGGAAAAGTTATGGGATGAGGAACAATGGGAGGGGGTACTGAGGGTTAGAGTAATGATTCAAATGTAAATAAATATTTTTAAACATGTTAAACATTTCAAAATAGTAGAATAAATTGTTTTAATAAATAAAGTTAATAATGCTTACATGTTAAGTTGAATTTTTTTAATTTATAGCATTTTTCTTTTGAAATTATAAATATATCATTTCCTCCCTTCTTTTTTTCCTCCAACATGTCTCATCCCATGAAACTCTCTTTTTCTTTTTCAAATCAAGGAATGTTAATATTCATATATATTTACATATATAAGTATATACACAAATGCACATATATTCTGAGAATGGTAGAAATAATTTTTCCAAGAAGCATCCTTATCAATAGAAAATTATCAACCCTAATATCATAAACATAGGTACAACCATACAGACTTGTAGAGTGTAATTATTAAAAGACAATACATGCTAAAGCTAGCTATGTACCAGCAATGCAGTCTCCCATCCCCCATTTGGAACTATAAGCTAAGGTCCTCCCAGGTTCCTGTGGTTAGCCTACCACCCTGCAGCTAGCCTATCAAGATTGGCAGCCACTGGCTCTAAACCCCTAACCCCTTATACTGAAAATTCTAGAGGCTTATAAGTTATCAGTCATGTTTATAAAAGTAAATTCTCGACCCCTATAACATCCACACAAAACAACTCAAAACTCAATTGATATTGGTACAAGATACACACCTAGATTGGACAAATGTGACCTATATTTTTCTATTGCCCTTCTATGATATCCATAGCTACCTGTGGCCTTTTCAGGCCATGTGGATCTGGTTCATTATCCTTTTCTATAGTCTCCTCATCTCTGTCTCTCTCTCTCTGTGTCCCCTCTCTAAAACTTTCAGCCCAGCCTTCTTTTTCCACTGCCCAATAACAGGATCTACTCTTACCTGACTAATTAAGACTTTACCTGAATGCACCTGAATATGGGCACTCTTGAGGGAGCAGAACATTCAAACAGCAATCCACAACACAGACAGAAATGGTTCTATCTATATATCTCCCTCCTTTTCTGACTAGTAAGATTCTAGCTTGCAAAAAGGCCAGGTTAAGATGCTTTCATTTTGGAATTCTATCATATAATTAACAAATACTTGCAATTTTCTTTATTTCTTCTGGAAACAATAAAGAACAAATTCATTTGTACTAGTTTGCAGTGGGCACTAAAATAACACCAAAAATAGACAAAAGTCTAATGTGTTACCAGCCAATAATTATAATTTATATTGGTATTACTACCCCTAATTTATACTGGTATTACTAACAAATGGAATGTAAAAGGATATTCAATATATAATATGTTGAGATAGCTATTCCTATCAATATATGAGTAGACAAAGAAAATATGATATATATTTGAATATATGAATACACTAATACACACAGATACATAAACACATATACAGGGACACAGACACACACACACACACACACACACACACACACACACACACACACACACACACACACACACACACACAAAAGATTATAAAGTCCTCAATGCAAAGAACATCTTGCTCTGGTCAGGAGCACCCTTGAACCCTGAAGACATTATAAGACATGAAGTAGCCTAGTTGCAGAAGGATAAGATAGCATGCTATTACTAATATTGAGTGGAAATATATTTAAACTGATAGAAACACTGCAGAATGTTGATTACTTGTAGGATTATAGAAGTACTACATGATTTGCAGGAAGTATGGAGTTTGTCATACAATAAAAACAAGTAGTGGAAGAGTTTTGCAGCAATTGCCTATTGTTCTTTTAAAAACTAGAAACAATGAATCTCATGTCAGGAGTCCTTACAATAATAACGGTATGAATACAGTGTGTGAGATTTCTATCTCAAAAGTATTTTGTCTATTGTTTTGAGCTATATGACAGCACAGTCTGAGTGACCAATACCACTTGATGGGTTGGAGAACTCAAGTGACAGGTAATGTTTGACAATAGATCATTTAGTATCAAGGAGAACTAAATAGTTTTACTATATTGTGTAGATTGCAAAATTATGGTGAACTAGCAAACTGAAATAATTTTCTTTAAATAAAAAAGCCATGTGATAAACATCATTGGCTTCAGATGTCTCTACTGCCAATCTTGAAAAGATTCTGGCATCTGTGGAAAGCACAGATTTACTGCTTTCAGAAAAAGGCATTTATAATTCACAGTCTGCTGTCATTGGGCCACTAAAACCACATCCGATGGGCAATGATTTTTCTCCAGGATTGGCATAGCATCTAAAGGGCTGTGTATATTACACAAACAGTGTATACTTTGGTTTGTCTGTGACATAAGGAAAGTCAATGTTTCAAATGGCAGTGTAAACACTACATCAAGCTGACCTGGGGAAGGTAGGAAAATCATTATTAGCATACCCCATATTATCTCCCCAGTGTAGTCAACTAAACAATGTTACAACATCTGGCTCCAGGCTACCATGTAGCAAGGAAAAGAGAGAAAATGACTATATTCCATAGTCAGAAAGCTTGTGGCAAAAAAAGAGAAGGTAAAACTTAAAATATAGTTTCATATAAAGATAGGCATATGTAGAAATATATACACTTATGTATTTTTATTTTTAATAAATAACAATGTAAGATATCTTAACTGAGAAAATATGAGATAAAATTGGAAAAATATAAAATTGGATAAGATAAAATTTTATCTTAAATGAGATAAAATTGGAAAAAGGTGTGGAAGATTGTTTAGAAAACAGGGATGTATAAAAATGTGCTATGAGTTCCAAAGTGTGCTGGCGGGCCTCGGCTTCATAACATCTTTCTTGGGTCTTTGTTTTCCTCCAAATGGTAGCTTATGTGGCACAATCCCATAAATAATTTATGTTCTTATTCAAAGATATGATAAAATCAGAGAAAGTTTAACAAAGTTTTTAATATTATTGAAGCAAAAGGAAATCAATACACAACTTGTAGACAGTAGAAAATGAAAGTGTTTGGCAGTCAATAATATTAAGTAATTGTTTCACAGGTTGATGATCATTCATAGCCTTCCAATTTTCTGCCACTTAAAACATTTCTAATGTCCAATGACAGATTCAAAATCCTCACACTACATCCACTGAAATAGTCTGTAATTTCTATTTTAGTTTAAACAAAATGAATATAATCTAAATTTTTATTTCATAAACTAATAATTCTCACTGTTTACAAATGTGTGTGTAATTTGCTACTCCTTACTGCCACAAATCTGAGGATGATTTTAGATAAATATCTTCTAAATTTATTGTTTCTCTTATGCCTTTACAGAACTGTAAATACTTTTTGTATTTCTTATTTATTTATTTATTTATTTATTTATTTTATTTACATTCCAGCCATTGAACTCCACTCTTGGTACCCCCTCCCACAGTTCCTCATCCCATAACTCTTCCCCCTTGTCTCTGAGAGTGTGTTCCCCAACCACCAGGCCTCCCTATTCCATGGGCCCTCAACTTTCTCAAGGATTAAAACTCATCTTCTTCCACTGAACCCAAATCAGGCACTCTTCTGCTATGTGTGTACCAGGGGCCTCAGACAAGCCCATGAATGCTCCTGATTGGTTGCTCAGTGTTTGGGAGTTCCCTGGGGTCTGGGTTAGATGAGATCCCTAGTCTTCCTATGGGGTTGCTTTCCCTTTCAGCTTCTTCAATCCTTCCCCTGATTCAATCATAAGTGACCCTAACTTCGGTCCAATAGTTGAGTGTAAGTATTTGCTTCTATCTCAGTCAGCTGCTAGTATGGTCCCTCAGAGGACAGCCATGCCAGGCTCCTGTCTATAAGTACATCATAGTATAGCAGTGTCAGACGTTGGTGCCCCCTCATTAGATGGATCCCAAGTTGGGCTGGTCATTGGACCTCCTTTCCTTCAGTCTCTTCTCCATTTTTGTCCCTGAAATTCTTTTATATAGGAACAATTTTGGGTCAGAGATTTTGATTGTGGGTTAGTTTTGTTCAATTCCTTTAGTAGTTTGATTGTATTTTCCTGTATTTCTTTAAGGGAATTCTTTATACCATCCTTAAAGACCTCTATCATCTTCATGAGATGGGCTTTCAGATCATTATCTTGCTTTTCATTCAATTTAGAGTAGCCAGGGCTTGCCTTGGTGGGAAAACTGGGTTTTGAAGGTGTCAAATTGCCACTGGCCACCTGGTTCTCTCTGGTATTAACTGGCCTGGGTGTCTCTGACCGGAACTGATTTCCTTAGAAGCAGGTAGAACTCTGTGACCTGAGTTAGGCCTGGACTCCTTGGAGGCTGGCATGTGTTGTCTGGTTAGTGTGGGTCTCCTGTGTTTCTGGTTAGAACAGGCCTTCTCTTCCCCTGGTTTCTGAGGACGTTCTGCAAGGCTTGTACGCTTAAGGGTTTGGGTGGGTATCAGTCCACTGGTCTGACCTAGGTGGGGAAGGAAGATAGAGTTCTGTGCCCTTGGTCACTGAGGATCTCCTGGGAAGCCCAGTCTGAAGCATTGGGGCAGGTATTGGCTAGGCCACTGATCTGGCATGAGTGTGGAACTATAAATGCAAATTAATTTAAAAGAAAGAAAGGAACCTGGAAGAAAGGGCTATAGTAGGTAGCCAAGGGGCTTTGGTGACCTGAGTCTTCGTCGTAAAGTTTTGTTCAACAGTTCAATATTTTCACTCACTGCACTCATTCATGTTTTATATGTCTTCTTGAACATTGAATCAGTCTCTGTAGTTTATGACACTGTAGAAGATTATCTCATTCTTCTATGTTAGTCAATTTGTTGGTGAACACATAACTTTCTTAGAATTTTTTTTTTTTAGTATTAGTAGTTTCAGACACAGAATATGTTTGCCTTCCTATCCCATTCTCAAAGTCATTATCATTTTCCACTTTTATAACATGATTCTAATACACACAAAATAAAAATATTGATTGATTCAACCATTCAGATAATGATAAACTGCTTCCAACTTGGATTTAATGATTTGCATATTATCATCTCACTGAAAAATTATATTTATTTGAAGGTGTTTTAGACATTGTTTTACATTTGAGTTCCAGTCTTTCTTCACCAGGTGACTATAGTAGACCAATGCACTTTTAATTGTGGTTTCCTTGATTATAATTAATGAGGAATTGATTATAAATTTATTCCTATACTTAATAAATATCCTGCTTTCTTCGATTAGGGAATAAAGCTATGTTTAAAGATATTCTTCTGAGGCTGTTTGTGTGCTTTTAAAAATACCAGATAGAAGGTAAGCACGCAAAGTTTCAGAGATCACTCAGCATTCAGAGCACTCAATAAGCTTGCAGAATACTCAGTTCTGTTGCTAGCTACCACTTGATGACTTACAACCCTGTGTAAGTGAGCTGCAGGGGATTTGTCACCCTTTTCATGCTTCGTAGGGCACTAGATATGCATGCCTTGCCTTTATACATGTAGACAAAACACCCATACATATAAATTACAAACAAAAACATATTTAAGGAAAAGAAGGTGGACATATATGCACATACCGTACTATGTACATGGTAGTGAAATATTAGAAAAAGGATATACTGTGCAAGGACTAGACTTTTGTATGTTGTCCTCTTTGATTTGTGCTTTGCCTGTAGAACAAAGCCCAAGACACAAAGTATTTAAAAGAATATTATTTAATTAATTAGCTGGTTTTATATTACTGCATCTTTTTCTAGTTTACATGTTTGAGAGCTTTAAGGAGAAATGTTCAGCAGCTAGAGATAATAAAAAGATTTACTATCTTATGTGCTTAAACCTTTCCCTTTCTTTTTTATTGGTTATTTTATTTTCATTTAAAATGTTATCCCCTTCCCAGTTTCCCCTCCCCAAACCCAGATCTCTTGCCCCCCTTGATTCTATTAGGGTGCTCCCCTACCCACCCATCCACTTCCTCCTCACTACCCTAACATTCCCCTACACTGGGGCATCAAGGCTTTACAGGACCAAGGTCCTTCCTTGACACTGATGCCAGATAAGGCTGTCCTCTGCTTTATCTGAAGCTGGAAACTGGAGCCATGGGTCCCTCCATGTGTATTCTTTGGTTGGTGGTTTAGTTCCTGGGAGCTCTAGGAGATCTGGAAGATTGATAATGTTGTTCTTCCTATGGGGTTACAAATCCCTTCAGCTCCTTCTGTCCTTCCCCTAACTCATCCATTGGGGTCGCTGTGCTCAGCCTGAAAGTTGAGTATCTACATCTGTATTTGTCAGGTTCTGGCAGAGTCTCTCAGGGGACAGCCAAACTAGGCTCCTGTCAACAAGTGCTTTTTGGCATCAGCAATAGTGTCTGTGTTTGGTGGCTGCAAATGGGATGGACCCCCATATGGGGCAGTCTCTGGATGACCAAGAACTTAAGAAGTTAGACTCCAGACAATCAAATAACCATATTAAAATGGGGTACAGAGCTAAACAAAGAATTCACAGCTGAGGAATATCGAATGACTGAAAAGTAAATGTTCAACACTCCTTAGTCATCAGAGAAATGCAAATCAAAACAACCATGAGATTCCACCTCACACCAGTCAGAAAAGCTGAGTTCAAAAACTCAGGTGATAGCAGATACTGGCTAGAATGTAGAGAAAGAGGAACACTCCTCCACTGCTGGTGGGATTGCAAGCTGGTACAACCATTCTGGAAATCAGTCTGGCGGTTCCTCAGAAAACTGGACATAGTACTACCTGAGGACCCAGCTATTCCACTCTTGGGCATTTACACAATGGAATACTACTCAGCTATCAAAAACAATGACTTCATGAAATTCATGGAAATGAATGGATGGAACTAGAAAATGTCATCCTAAGTGAGGTAACCCAGTCACAAAAGAATACATATGGTATGTACTCACTGATAAGTTGTCAGGAGCCATAGTAGGACAAGCTAATGACTAGCAGGTGATCTTCCTGAGATGGTCTCCTTTGGATTATAATATAATCTGCAACAGATTTGCTCTTATTTTGCAAGGCTGTAAGAGAATTCATTTTTGGAAAGATGTCTGCATTAATATGCTTTTTTGGTTATTATTAAACATGTATAACACTAAGTAGGTATTAACCCATCCCTTTGGTGCATATCTCTGCATATCTGCTCAGATGTCCTGTCTTGCAGTGATACTATATAGAAAAATGCATGATTTCTTAAGTCTTACTGATTATACTATAAGAATTTCGAAAATTATATCAGTCATTATTCAGCTCTTTTATAATGAGATTGCTATTAGGTCCTTTTCTGATACTCAAAACTGCAAAGACAACTCTGCCAGCCTCCCATGTCACTAGTTAATGGCTCTTAAATACTAACCAGAATTTCTTCTAGTCAGAGCATATTCCAAGTGGTTGTAAAATAATTAACTAAAGTTAAAAAAAAGAATGCTAGGACAGAAGATAAAATATTCACTGGGTTTATCAATACAAAACTTCACTAATAACTTAGTTATGGTTTTAAACCTTCAGTGAACCTGTGGGACTGTGACAGTAATGGATGTTTAGCCAGATAATACTAATGGATATGCATGTAAACATTCTCTGTTACAATGATTTGATTTTTTGTGTGAAGTTGTGATGAACTTTTTAACATGTGGCCATGTACTCTGAAACAATTATAGGGACTGAGTACAAAGAGATGAGAGCAGAATTTTTTCTCTTAGAAAAAGTTTTTCCTTTAGGAATTTTTTTTTCTCTTTCTAAACTTAGAACTTTTTCCTTTCCCCACTTAAGATTTTTCCTCATTTCCACTTAGATAACTTTCATAGGAAACTTTTTACAAGTTAGTAATAAACTTCATAATCACTTTTCAAAGTGTCCCTTTTTCTTCCTGAGACTTCTGACTAGCAGTCTCAAAGTTAGAGCTGCACAGTTCCTGATAAGACAGTATAAAGGTTATTTACTTAATCCTTTGCTGTTTTTAGGATGAGGTGCTAAGTGCCAGAGATTGTAGTTTCTGTACTCAGAGGAACATAGAAGCCAGGTCAGCTACAGTAGCATAGAAACTTAGACTTAGATAAGTAAACTTTCTGTTATTGTACAGGAACCCTAAATATCATAAGACAAAGTCTTACCCCCGTATCTAAGACCAATTCTTACACCCTGCCAATAGTTTTCCCCCTCTGCTACCTCAAGAAGAACCAACAAGAAAGAAGACCCTATTCAGGGGCTTGCCCCGACAATAAGTGCACATTAGTAAAAAGCTTGGAATTCCCATGATAAACCTCACTTACCATATGAAGCTAAGAAGAAGGAAGATCAAAGCATGGATGTTTCAGTCCTACTTAGAAGGGGAAGCAAAATAATGATGTTAGGAAGAAGGTGGGAGGGACTTTGGAGGAAGAAAGAATAGGGAGGGGAAAAGAGGGCAGGATCAGGTGTGGGGGGGATGGGGGAAATGTACAGAGGGCAGGAAATTGGATAGAGGTGTATAGCAATGGGGAATGGGGAACTGAGGATAGCCACCAAAATGTCCCAGATAACAGGAAAGCAAGAAGCTCCTAGGACCCAATGGGGATAACATTAACTGAAGGATCCAACAAAGGAGAAAAGAGCCTGTAGAGACCATATCCAGAGGATGGGCATAGTCTCCTGGGTTGAAAAAGGTGACCACACACCCAGCTCAAAAATTTGAACCCAGAATTGCTCCTTTTCCTTGTTCTGTTCACATAAACATATATTTTTGAGAGTTAGAGGATAGGTAGGAGTATTCCTGGATATTGCTTGACCATGTCAATCATTACCAGCAGTAAAGATAACCTACATAGATCACATGCATGTACACACACACAGGAGGAAGAGAGAGAGAGAGAGAGAGAGAGAGAGAGAGAGAGAGAGAGAGAGAGAGAGAGAGAGAGAGAGAGAGCTAAAATAGGAGGAAACCACTTGGGAAGGAAATGGGGTTCAACAGCCATGGCAGAAAGAGAGGGATTGGTGAAGGGAATTATATAAAAGTAAGAAATTGTCACAAAAACAATTGAATATTATGTAGAGTATAAGAAAAGATTCACTTGTGCAGATTTTCCAACTATCAAGGTTATATTTCTCCCATGTGTTTGAAAAGACTCCCTTTTACACATCAGATTCATATAAAACAACTGCACTGTTCATATGCTCCCTGATGTTTGGTTTTGTGCACATTTTCTACCCCAACCTAATTATTTCTCAATTCTTCAGTGTTTTAACTACTATAGTTTTAGGAGGCTCCATATGTGTCTCTTGGTACCATATGGATAGTTTCCTTTCTCTGTTCTTCGTTTCTTCAGAAGGAATTTATCCCTTCTTAACCCATTATTTCAAGTATTTTAAAATTAAAATCTATGGAGTTTTAATGGGATTTTATGGTCACTAAAAATCCTGAATCTAAATAAAAATGGCATGTCCAAATAATTTCTTTTTAACAAGGAAAACAAGTGTTTTACTTAAACTATTTTGCTTTTCATAGCATCCCACATTATCTATTATATAAATTTGCAGTAAGAGCTTGTTTTTCTTAAATGAGTTATATTCCCCTAAGTCTTACATTTTGCTGCCACTGTTCACATATAGGTACAAATTTCATTTTGTATTCCTTGCTACAGTATAAAAGCATCACAATATTTTACATATCAATTACATATAAAGTCACCTTGGTAGGCATTTCTATTAGTCACTTGCCGTCTTTGGAGAGTTTATTTTAGATGAATATATCAATAATATTGTTTTGTTCTTTCCTCCATATTCTATGTACACTTACTTAACTACTTTTTTTCCTCCTTCAATGGTTTTAATGGTGAAATTTTCACCATTTTAAATGGAAACAGAGATCAGGAGCAACTCAGTCCCCTCTATGGTTCAGAAGCCATTTTTGCTGTAGGCTGATGGTAGAGAATCTTTATGAGAATAAAGAAGTCCTTTCTATTTATACTAGAAGAAAATTTGAGTACTTTGTGCCGTACATAAAAGTACTTTTCTCATAATCCATGAATGCCATCACTTTAAATGTCATTAGGGAGAATCTCATCCCTAGATGCTATAACATTAAAGCCACCTTTGTTGCCAGAGTAACCCCATCTTGTTCATGAATTGTCATCAATTTATACATCATTAATTTTATTTGGGTAGTGTTTGTCTAAGGATGTTTAGAATCATATTAACGGGGGCGTATATACCATTCATTTTGCTCTTTTATATTATCCTGGATAGTTTTGCTTATTAAGATTTCATTAGCCCTCTGGCTAGTGCTTTCTGCTAGGGCAGACTGCTAGCTAGCCTGATCGCCTGAAGACACCACAGCCTGAGGCACCTCAGGAGATCAGCTGCATACAGGGCAGCTGGCATCCCAGATCTGATGCAAACAGGGCAACTGACACCACAGCCTGAAGACATCTCAGGAGTTCCTCTGCACACCAGGCAACCAACTGGGCAACCAACACCACAGTCTGAAGACATACTGGGAGCTCAACAGCAGGCAAGGCAACTGACCCAAACAACTGAAAGCATCCCTGGTGTTCTGCTGTACACAGGGAAACAGAATCCACAGTCAATAGTCCACACTGGGGAACAGCTTCACATAGGACAAAAGCTTGGCTGCTCCTCTGAAGACTCAATAGTCTGAAGGCCTCCCAGGATATCTGCTGCAGCCAAGGCAATAATAGATCAGCAGCTTTTGCCCATCTGAAGACCCAACAGTAGGAAGACTCCACAGGAGGTCCACTACACCCAGGGATATAGGTCTACCAAGAGACCTGAAGAAACCCAGGGACAAAAGAGGCAGGCTCCAGACAAAGTCACCCAGACCAGAAAACACCAGGGATAATTCAATAGCAAGAGGCAAGCTCAAGACCATAAACAACAGAAACCAATATACATGGGCATCATCAGAACCCAGTTTTCCTACCACAGCAAGCCCTGAATACACCAACACACCTGAAAATCAGGAAGCTGACCTAAAATCCTATCTCATAAAGATAATAGAGTCCTTTAAGGAGGATATAAATAACTCACTGAAAGAAATATAGGAAAACATAGGTAAACAGGTAGAAGACCCTTAAAGAGGAAAGACATAAATTCCTTAAAGAATCACACGAAAACATAATCAAACAGGTGAAAGAATTGAACAAAGTGGTCCAGGACCTAAAAGTGAAAGTAGAAACAATTAAGAAAACAAAAATGGCAGCAACCCTGGAAATGGAAAACTTAAGAAAGAGGTCAAGAATTACAGATATAAACACCACCAACAGAATAAAAGAGATTGAAGAAATAATCTCATGTATAGAAGATACCATAGAAGAGATTGACACAACTGTCAAAGAAATTTCAAAACATAAAAATTCAAACCCAAGACATCCAAAAAAATCAAGAACACAATAAAAAGACCAAATCTAAGAATAATTAGAAGAGAGGAGAACAAAGATTCCCAGCTCAAAGGACCTGAAAACATCTTCAACAAAATTATAGAAGAAAACTTCCCAAACCTAGACAAAGAAATGGCCTTAAATGTACAAGAACCCTATAGAACACCAAATAAATGGGACCAGAAAAGACAATCCTCTCATCACCTAATAATGCAAACACTAAATGCACAAAACAAAAAAAGAATATTAAAAGCTGCAGGGGAAATGGGCCAAGTAACACATGAAGGGAGAACAATCAGAATTACACTAGACTTTTCCACGGAGACACTAAAAAGCCTGAAGAACCTGGTCAGAGGTCGTGCAGACTCTAAGAGAACACAAATGCTAGCCCGGGATACTCTACCAAGAAAAACTCTCAATCAACATAGATGGAGAAACCATATGTTCCAGGACAAAACCAAATTCAAACAGTATTTATCTACCAATCCAGCCCTACAGAGGATTCTAGAAGGAAAATTCCAAGACAAAGAGGGTACCTACACCAAAGAGAAGGTAAGATATTAAGCACCTCACAATTATAGAATTATATGCACATAATGCCATCTACAAAAACAAATATAACAGGAACTAACAGGCATTTGTCTTTTTTATTTCTCAATATTAATGGACTCAACTCACATATAAAATGACATTAACTAACAAACTGAGTATGCATACAGGATCCAATATTTTGTTGCATACAAGAAACACTCCAACAACAAAGACAGAAACTACCTCAGAGTAAAAGGCTGAGGAATGGACTATCAAATAAATGGTCCCAAAAACAAACTGCAGTTGCCATCCTACTATCCAATAAAATAGATTTGATCCAAAAGTTATCAAGCAAGTTGAGGAAGGACACTTCATATTCATCCAAGTAAAAATTCACCAAGGAAAATCTCAATTCTGAACATTTATGCCCTAAATGCAAGGGCACACACATTCATAAAAGAAACTTTTCTAAAACTCAAAACACATGTTGAAACCCACACAATAATAATGGGACACTTTAACACTCCATTCTCACAAATGGATATGTCATTCAAACAGAAATTAAACAGAGACACAGTGAAAACCAACCAAAATTATTAACCAAATGGATTTAACAGATATATACAGGTCATTTTACCCTAAAACAAAAGAATATACCTTCTTCTCAGCACCTTATGGTACCGTCTCCAAAACTGACCATATAATTTGTCACAAAACAAGGCTCAACTGATACAAAAAGATTGAAATAATCCCATTCATCCTACCAGATCACCGTGGCCTAAAGCTAGTCTTCAATAATAACAAAAACAGCAGAAAGCCCATATATACACATGGAAACTGAACAATACTCTACTCAAAGATAACTGGTTCATGGAAGAAATGAATTAAAGACTTCCTGGAATTCAAAGAAAGTGAGGACACAGCGTACTCAACCTTATGAGACACAAGGAAAGCTAAGAGGAAAATTCATAGCACTAACTGCCCAGGATCACTAGCAACTTAACAGTACACCTGAGAGCTGTAGAACAGAAAGAAGCAACCATAGTCAAACTCAGGACTGAAATCAACCAAATGTAAACAAAGCAAACAATACAAAGAATCAACAAAACCAAAAGCTGGTTCTTAGAATTAACAAGGTAGATAAACTCCTAGCCAAACTATGCAAAGGGCCCAGAGGCAGTATTCAAATTAAGAAAATCAGAAATGAAAAGGGAGACATAACAACAAAAGGATGAAATTAAAATATTACCAGATCTTACTGCAAAAGTCTCAACTCAACAAAACTGGAAAATCTAGATGAAATGGCTGATTTTCTAGACAGATACCACATACAAAATTTACATCAAGAGCAGATAAACTTTCTAAACAGGTCCATGTCTCTAAGAAAATAGAAGTCTTTAAAATCTCCTAACCAAAAAAGGTCCAAGGTCAGACAGCTTTAAGAGAATTTTAACAGACCTTCAAAGAAGACCTAATACCAATATTCCTAAAAATATTCCACAGAATAGAAACAGATGGAAGACTACCTAATGCATTCTATGAAGCCACAATTATTCTGATACCTAAACCACACAAGGACTCAACAAAGAGAGAGGAGAGAGAGAGAGAGAGAGAGAGAGAGAGAGAGAGAGAGAGAGAGAGAGAGAGAGATTCAGAACAATTTTGCTTATGAATATCGATGCAAACAAAATCCAGGAAGACATCAAAACCATCATTCACCATGATCAAGTAGGCTGCATCCCAGGGTTGCAAGGTTGGTTCAATATATAAAAATCCATTAATGTAATCCACTATACAAATAAATTCAAAGGAAAAAATCATATGATCACCTCCTTATATGCTAAAAAATCATTTGACAAAATACAGCACCACTTCATGTTAAAAGTATTAGAGAGATCCAGAATTCAAGGCCCAAACCTAAACATAATAAAAGCAACTTACTGCAAACCCACAACCAATATTAATTTAAATGGAAAGATACTTAAAACAATCCTACTCAAATCTGGGACAAGATAAGCATGCACACTCTCCCCATATCTATGCAATATACAACTCAAAGTTCAATCTGGAACAATAAGACCACAAAAGGAGATCAAGGGAACACAAAACGGCAAAGAAGAAGTAAAGGCATCATTATTTGCACATGATATGATAGTAGAAATAAGTGACGGCAAAAATTCTACCAGAGAACTCTACAACTGATAAACAACTTCAGAAAAGTGGCTGGATATAAAATTAACTCAAATAAATCAGTAGCCTTCCTTTATACAAATAATAAACAGGCAGAGAACGAACTGAGGAAAACAACTCTCTTAACAACAGCCACAAATAATATAAACTATCTTGGGGTAAATCTAAACAAACAAGTGATAGATCTGTATGATAATAACTTCAAGTCTCTCAAGAAAGAAATTGAAGATCTTAGAAGTTGGAAGTATCTGCCATGCTCATGGATTGACAGAATTAACATAGTAAAAATGACCGTCCTACCAAGGCAATTTACTGATTCAAGGCAATCCCCATCAAAATCCAAACACAATTTTTCAAAGACATGGAAAGAGCAAATTTCAAATTCATCAGGAAAGGCAAAAATCTGAGAATAGTGAAAACAGTTCTTAACAATAAAAGAACCTGTGGGGGAATCATGACTTTTGACCCAAACTATACTATAGAGCAATACTATAGAGCAATAGTGATTAAAAATTGAATGGTATTGGTACAGAAAGAGACACATTGATCAAAGGAATTGAATAGAAAATCCAGAAATAAAAACAAACACTTGTGTGGATCTTTGACAAAGATGACAAAACTATACAATTGAAAAAAGAAACCATTTTCAATAAATGATGCTGCCTTAAACTACAGTCTGTATGTAGAAAATGAAAATAGATCCTTATTTGTCACTTTGCACAAAGCTCAAGTCCAAGTGGATCAAGGACCTCAATATAAAACCAGACACACTAAATCTAATAAAAAAGAAAGTTGGAAAGAGACTTGAACTCATTGGCACAGGAATAAATTTTCTAACTTCAATGCCTCATGCTCTAAGGTCAAGAATTAATAAATAGTATAGTATCATATCATTTTCAAATAGTGATATTTTGACTTCTTCATTTTAAATTTGTAATTTGTATCCCTTTGACCTCTTTTTGTTATCTAATTTCTCTGGCTCGGACTTCAACTACTATATTGAATAGGTAGGGAAAGAGTGGACAGCCTCATCTACTACGATTTTAGTGGGATTGCTCCAAGTTTCTCTCCATTTAGTTAAATGTTGACTACTGCTTTGCTGTATATTGCTTTTACTATGTTTAGGTATGTGCCTTGAATTGCTGATATTTTCAAAACTCTTATCATGAGTGAATGTTGAATTTTGTCAATGCTTTCTCAGCATCTAATAAAATGATCATGTGGCTTTTTTTTTCTGGAGTTCGCCTATATAGTGGATTATATTAATGGAGTTCTGAATATTGAACCAGCCTTAAACCCTTGGGATAAAGCCTACCTGATCATGGTGAATGATCTTTTTGATATGCTCTTGGATTCAGTTTGTGAGAATTTTATGGAGTATTTTTGCATCAATACTCACAAGGGAAATTGGTCTGAAGTTATCTTTTTTATAGGGTCTTCGTGTGGTTTAGGTATAAGCATAATTGTGGCTTCCAAGAATGAACTGGGTAGTGTTCCTTCTGTTTCTATTTTGTGGAATAGTTTGAAAAGCATTGGTTTTAGGTTTTCCTTAGAGGTCTGATAGAATTCTGCACTAAACTCATCTGGTCCTGTGCTTTTTATTGGTTGACAGACTTTCAATGACTGCTTCTATTTCTTTAGGGGTTATGGGACTGTTTAGATGGTTTATCTCATCCTGATTTAACTTTGGTACCTGGTATCTATCTAAAAAAATTGTTCATTTCCTCCAGATCTTCCAGTTTTGTTGAGTATAGGCTTTTGTAGTAGGATCTGATATTTTTTGAGTTTCCTCACTTTCTGTTGTAATGTCTCCCTTTTCATTCCTGGTTGTGTTAATTTAGATACTGTCTTTGTGCCCTCTGGTTAGTTCATTTTCTTAAAGAAACAGATCCTTGTTTTGCTGATTCGATTCTTTATATGGTTCTTTTTGTTTCTACTTGGTTTATTTCAGCTCTGAGTTTGACTATTTCCTGCCACCTACTCCTCTTGGGTACATTTGCTAATTTTTGTTCTACAGATTTCAGGTGTGCTGTCAAGCTGTTAGTGTATTCTCTCTCCAATTTCTTTTGGAAGCAATCAGAGCTATGAGTTTTCCTTTTAGCACTACTTTCATAGAATCCCATAAGTTTGGGTATGTAGTGCCTTCATTTTCATTTCATTCATTTCTTCCTTTATTTCTTCTTTGACCAAGTTGAGTAGAGGGTTGACAACTTCCATTTTTCACTCTTGGTAGAGGATATGATAGTATACTTAAGTGACCCCAAAAATTCTACCAGAGTACTCCAACAGTTGATAAACAACTTTAGTAATGTGGCTGGATATAAAATTAGCTCAAACAAATCAATAGCCTTCCTCTACTCCAAGGATAAACAGGCTGAGAAAAAATTATGGAAATGACACCCACCATAATAGCCACAAATAATATAAAATTCACTGGTGTGACTCTAACCAAGCAAGTGAAAGATCTGTATAACAAGAATGTCAAGTCTCTAAAGAAAGAAATTGAAGATCTCAGAAGATAGAAAGATCTTCCATGCTCATGGATTGACAGGATTAATACAGTAAAAGTGGCCATCCTGCCAAAAGCAAACTACAGATTCAAAGCAATCCCTATCAAATACCAATTCAATTCTTTATAGAATTATAAACATCAATTTGAAAATTCACTTGAAAAATCAAAAAACACAGTATAGAAAAAACCTATTCTCAACAATAAAGGAACTTCTGGGGTAATCATCATCCCTGACCTCAAGCTGGAAAGAACCCACATGTCTTTCATGTGGTTAATTTACTCAATGGAATACTATTTAGCAATGAAGAATGAAGACATCCTGAGTTTTGCAGACAAATAGATCTAGAAAATATCATCCTGAATGAGATAACTGAGATCTAAAATGACATGCATGGATGTACTCACTAAAATGTGGATGTTAGCTAAAAATTAATTAATTAATTAATTAATTAATTAATTAAAAGTACAGAATACCCACATACAGCAGTCCACAGTACTCAAAAAGTTTAACAAGTCAATGGACCCAAGTGAGGATGCTTCAATCCCACTTGGGAGGGAGAAGAAAGAAATTTCAGGAGGGGAAAGTGAGGGAGGGTCCTGTGTGGTAAAGAGAAGAGGGAAGTGAAGAAGGAAACACGATCATGGGTGCGGGGAAAGGACTGAAACCCTGGGGCCCCACAGAAAGAATGGAAATAGGCAGCCTGGGAAGATAGGAGGTGGAGTGACCCTCAGGAACGAACCAGGGACCTGGGAAATGAGAGACTCTAAGGACTCTTTGTGAGGGGCCTTAGATGCAATGCCCTATAGTGGGGAGAGGGAACTTGTAGAGCCCACCTCCAGCAGAAAGATAGGGCATCAAGAGAAGACAGGGTGCCATCCTACAGTCAAAAACTCTTACCCATAATTATCCCTGTCTTAAAGAACTTCAGGAACCACAATGGAAAAGGCCTGGACAAAAGTAGGTACAAACTCAGACTCAAAGGGGTATCCAGCTCAAGGAGGAGGTCCCAAGGTCTGACACTATTACTGAGGCTATGGAGTGTTCACAAAATGAGCCTGACAATGCTGCCCTCCAAAAGACCCAACAAGCAGCTGAAAGAGTCAGGTGCAGAAATTTATACCAAACTAATGGACAGAAGCTGCTGGCCCCTGTGGGTGATTAGAGAGAATCTGGAAGAAGCTGAGGATGAGGGTGACTCTGTAGGAGGACCAGCAGTCTCAATAAATCTGGACCACTAAAATTTCTTAGACACTGGGCTACCAACCAGACAGCATATAGTAGGTGATATGAGGCCTCCAACAGCAGAGCACTGCCTTGGTTCAGTCAGAGAAGCTTCACCTAACCCTCAAGAGACTGGAGGCCTCAGGGAGTGGAGAGGTCTGGTAGAATGAGAGGTAGAGGGTGGGGGCATCCTAGTGGTGATGAGAGGGTGTTATGGGAGGGAGTATGGGATGTGGAAAGGTCAAAAATCATTTTATTATAATAAAAAGACTATATTAGAAAACTCATGAATTTTCTAAACCTTTCTTTTACATTTATTCATTTGAGGAGGCATGCATGCCTTGCACAAGTTGTGGGTCAGGGACTGGAGGAGAACACGTGGAAGGCCGTATCACCTTCTATCAAGTAAGATTCAGGGGTTGATCTCATGTTTTCAGGTTTGAAACCAGGTGCTTTCACTACCTGAGTCTCCTTTCTTGTCCAGATTCCCAGTTTTAATTTTATAGAGTCAGGTTTTTGCTAGTCCGAAATGTATATTATCTGATAACAATCTAATTTTACAATGTTTAGGTAATTGTTCTTTTAAATAATGAGGTATGACTTTTTCCATGGAAAAATCTGACCCCTTGATTAAACTTTCCAAGATTTACATCACATTCAAAGGAAATTTCTGTCTACAACTCATTCTTAATAATTGAGAAGGCGAAAGGAGCATAGCAATAAAATGACCACTATTGACATTCTGCTATAACCATAGATCAAAGTCTTGCTCAGCCATCAACAAAGAAGAGTCTTCCATCAGTAGATCAGAACTAATACAACAGCAAGAAAATATACAGAGAATACGACGCCATGAAACAGCCCTATTTAGGATGTCTACATCAACGTCCTACCCTTTGGGCTCAGGTAGCTGTGCAGATGAAGGGGGAAGATTATAAAGCCAGAGGAAATGGGTGGCACCAAGGGAACAATGTCTTTCAGATACAACTGGAACAATGCATATACACATAAGCATTCATACAGTCTATGGCAGCATGCACACGGCCTGTGCAGGTTTAGCTCAGATCGTGTTCCAGTGCTAAGCATGAGAAGTGGGCAAGAGCTTCCATCTTGAACCCAGAAACTGTTTGCAATTGGCAATCACTTGCAAAGAAAAATATACTTTTCTCCAACACAGTCTCACTGAGTAGAGAAACTAGACATAAGGATAAGTGGCAGTAGATGGCCAACACAAATCCAAGTCAGTGCTGATTCTATGTCTGGAATTGGTTTCTTTGGGTATATTTTCTTGTCTTACTGGCCTTTTGCTTGTATATTGTGGGTTTAATAATGAGTGTTTGCGTGCTTGTGTGTGTGTGTGTGTGTGTGTGTGTGTGTGTGTGTGTGTGTGTGTGTTTGAGATGTTTGGTGTTTTGATTATGTAATTGTTTGTTTTATTATCCCTTGAGTTGTCTATTTTCTAAAGAGAAAGAAAAAAGTTTGGACTTGGAAAGGTTTGAGAAGTGCAAAATATCAAAGAGAAGATGAGGGGAAGGAACTATGATCACTTTCTCAGAATCAGTGTATGAAAACTTATTTCCAAAAATTAATAAATAAATGTGCTGGTGTTTTATCCTTTAGTGTGCAGAGTATCTTATAAATTACCTCTAATTTTTCTGCAATGGAGATTCATCTCTATTTACCCACTTATTTCTTCAATCAAGAATTGATAATTCTGTATACTTGACTCATTTCCTTCCATCATTGAATTGTAGCTGAGCACTGCCTCATTTAATAGTTTGTTGAAAATTTTCCACGTTGGACATTGGGAAAATGTATTGAATCATTTACTGTTTTAATTACTGTCTTCAAGGTCCCATTATTGTGGATGTTTCTGTTTACTTGATTAATTTAACTTTTAATACTTGTGCAGGTATATGAGTGTGTGTATTCATATGTTTCACTAATAAGTGCCTGTAGGTGCACACAGAGGCCAAAGATTGAAGACTAGTGTCTTCCTTAATCAGTCTCCGCCTTATTTTAAGATGTGCAATGCATTAATTCTGACAGACAAGTTGGCTAGGATGCCCCAGGGGTTCCTTGGGTCTCTGCCACCACAGTATTGGGATTCTGGGGGTCACTATTCTTAGAATTTACATAAGTCCTGGGGATTGAATTCAGGTCCTTGTGCTTGTGTAACTAGCTGTTGCCAAGTGAACTATCTCTCCAGATTTACATGTTAATAATTCTGTTAGTTATTACACTACAGGATCTTCGGACTCACATTGTAAATCCCTGCTTCAATCCAACTCTCATTCTTTCTGGGTCTTCTGAAATAACAGCAGGAAAAAATGCCACCATATATTTAGTGTCTTATTATTTGAAACTCTGTATTGTGTAACTTGCTAAATAATTTTATGAAATAGAATGACCAATGATCACATTTTTATTGCCAAGTTCTGTGGATTTGAGAAAATACATTCATTACACATCTGCCATTAAATTATTATGTATAATAGTTTCACTATCCTAAAAAATGTATGTCATTCATTTATTTAGTACAAATACTTTCTGTTAACAAAAATCAAGGGAGCTTAATGTGTAGGCAAGTAATCCATTACAATTTCAATATGACTTTAGTTTCTCAATCACATTTTTAATTTTATTTTTTAAATATAGTTATTTTATACTGTATTTGTTAAGTTCTATAGCTGAAATCTTTGATAATACAAAAAGATATTGTTTCTGCTTACTTCCATATATTGTGATTAATTTCCTCATGGTTATGAGTAGTATCACTTTCTATTGCTAGATATTTGAGGCAGGATAGCCCGTGAGATTCTGATCCTTTCATGTGTCTTCCCCTGATAGGATCTGCACTACTAGTTTGGGTTGCCCTTAGATGTTGTGTATTTTCTGGCTAGTTAGGCAGTATATATTTGGATTATGTACCTAATTTATCCTATACCAATGTTCATAATTCTTACCAGAAAGCATACACCATGTCTATTTGTTGGTTTTGTTCCATTTAAGTATTTTAGTTGACCTATGCATATTTTTTTGCCTTTTATGATCAAAGACAAATGAATTTAGGACAAAGGTTTTACTGTACTCAGAATACAATTATTTTGAATTATAAACAATGTTACATATACTGTGGTTTCTCTTCAGATCACATACATCTTTTGACTTTTACTAAACTAGAAGCAATGCTAAAATATCCAAAATATCCTGTTTTTAAAAATGTCATTAGTAATGCTTCAATCACAGAGATCCCAAGGACTCACTAAACTCTCTAAGCAGTTGTGCCTAACAGGCAAATACATGTAAATTAGCTCAGGGCAATACTTTAAAGAGGCATAAACAGAAAGTGAGACTTATGAGCACAGAGTGGAAGGTACTAATCCCAGGGGCATCACATCAACCTGTAGTAAAAACCTTATTGTAGAAATGCGTGGAACCAAGCAGAAATCTCTACAATTCAAAGGTCAGTTTGTTATGATAAATGCAGAGGGTAAGGTAGATGTACAAACTCTTTTACTTTATTGCTTTCATCCCAGGAGGGATAAATGTGAAAAAATTCTTTATGGAAATTTATACATCAATTAACAATGGCAACGTTTAAATGGCAGACTGTGGAACAAGTGATGCAGTCATGGAGGTGACAGTACTTGCTATGCCAGCCTGACAAATCGAGTTATGTCTTAGGAAGCCCCTGGTATCAGGATAGAGCTAACTCCTGAACAATGGCCTCTAAAGTCCAGTCATAAATGTGATATATGTACACATGCACAAATATATACATTATAGTAATAATAAAATGACTTAATAAAATAATAAAAAATTTAAGTTATTGAGAGGACAGATTTTATTGCTAGTTCTTACAATGGAAAGAGCTTACATTCATTTCTATTTTTTGGATGACTATTCAGCTTCTTAGGAAATATTATTTTTTATTTTTTAATTAATTTATTTTTATTAGATATATTTCTTTATTTACATTTCAGATGTTATTCCCTTTCCCATACAGAAGTGTAAATGTAACTTTTATTCACTAAATGTAATTATTGTCTTGGAGGCTTACTGCCCAATAAGATCACTCTTTCTAGTTCTTTCTAAACTCTGGTTGGCTAGTTCAACTTAGCTGTTAGACTCAAACCTCTCACCAAGCTGATTGATTCAATCTGGCTTCTCTGGCATCTCACTGAAATGTTCTCCTTGGCCTCAATGTAACTCTACCAATTTGTTCTAATCTTCTGACTCTTTCTTATTCTCCGACTTCAATGGCCTCTGTTGAATTACACTGAACTGCATGAACTCATGAATGAACTTAGGACCACTGCACTGCACTCACTGTACTGACTTACATCTGACTGAACTTCCAAGAACAGCTTCCAGAACAGCTCTATTCTACTCAACTCAACCAGCAGAACAGAACTGACTAAGTAGAACTCTGTATGATTTTGTCTCCTGAGTGCTGGGATTAAAGACGTATATCAACACACCTGGACCTAATTCTTTATCTGAAATTGTTCTATACCAGACTGGCCTTGAACTCAGAGATCTGCTTTTTTCTCTCTCCTGGTATTAATGGCATGTCTGTACTCCGGCCAGATGACACAGTCCTAGAAGATGATCCCTTGCCAGAGCAGCTATGTTACTGCGTTAAAATTCCTTTACACTGAAGGTGATGATATTTTATTATATACCAGGGTCACTGTGATGTGTTTCCTTTTTTACTTATGTCTTATATTTTTCCTTCTCATCAGCTACTTTACACCATTATTTGCTTTTGGACACATGATAATTTTCATACCTAAATCCTTGAGCATCCTCTGAATTAGATGCCACATTTTCTCAGTAATTTAGCCTTCAGTAGCCAAGAAAGTAACCCAATAATTTTAAGCAACAGATGTTTGTGGACTTCAGTGTAAGTATATTTAATGGATACATAGTTAAGATGGTTGTATTGATAATTCATACAGCCAACACAGAATTCATGATGCAGCAAATATGGGTAAAACTCAAATGAGTGACATGGAGTGTTTAGTGACCATACAGTGTCAATTGCTCAGCACTAAAAGTGACTTGAGTGATGACAATAAGGCAAACATATATTCAGGAGACATTAATCTCATAGGGCTGGATGAGACCACTTAAGGAGACTTGACAGGGCCAGAGAGCAGACCCAGAATGAGCAAACAGATGGTACAACAGAACCATGTGTATCAGGTTGTATTACTCTGGCAATGTATGCTTCACAATTTAGTGGACTAACAATTCCTTTGTAAAAGCCAATCGTATAGTATGTTTTCAGTACAAATTTCACTGAATATCTTACACAGTGCTGGACAGAACTTACTTTCAAAGTTTCCCCTATGGTAAAATTTAAAAAAAGGGAGTCAACTTCTTCCAGGGGAAAAATCAATTGATTAATATTCATTACATGCCTTATAAATATTGAAAGTTCATTAAGTACTTCCTGAAAAACTTGTCTTAATGAATGAATCTAAACCATAAAAACACTAACAAAATTTAAACTCTTCTTGTGACTTAGATAGGTTACTATAATGCCTATCAGAGGATACTAGATATTTGAATAAAAATAAAGAATGATATTTTGCATTAAAGTTCAAAATATTTTCTGAATATTGTTTATTCTGCACATCTGTATCCAGAGACCCAAACCTAGCACACATCTCTGTCTCACCAGAAGAACACAGGATCATTACTAAGGGTCTTCCAAACAAGTTAGCCATGTTTCTGATTAGGCTGCATGCTCAAAAGTATACTTCCTACAGATAACTCAAATTTGCATTAAAGGTGGGTACTATTTTTCTCAGAGTTGATAATTCTAGAAGATACTGTCAAACCAGTTGCTGCTAAGAGATGAAATGATAAAGTTAAGAATACTACTGCTGGTTGGGGATTTAGCTCAGTGGTAGAGTGCTTGCCTAGGAAGCGCAAGGCCCTGGGTTCGATCCCCAGCTCCGAAAAAAAGAACCAAAAAAAAAAAAAAAAAAGAATACTATTGCTGTCAGTGACGAGTAGTCTTCAAAACAAATTTGAGACTGTGATTATGCTACAGAGAGGCTAGTGAAATGCTTTTACTCCAATATTTTAAACTTGTAGGAAGCAAAACTCCCTTTTTTAAATGTGTAGAAATAATAGGTTCTACTACACTAGACTTTGAATTCTCCCTCTCCCTCTCCCTCTTCCTTTCTCTCTCTCTCCTTCTCCCTCTCTGTATTTGTGTGTGTGTGTGTGTGTGTGTGTGTGCACATGTGCCTTTCTATTTGCTTGTTCCTATTTGAAAATATTGCTTTACAATTATTCATGTTTTCATTTTAGGTTTTTGTTGTTGTCATTTTTGTTTTCTGTTGTTTGTTGTGAAGTCCAGTGTATATAGAGTTCTTTATGACTCAACTTTACAGTAAGTCATACGGAATAAAATATAGGGATGAGAGAGATGTCAGTAAGATTTTAAGGCTCCCAAATGTGTAAATGACCTTGGACTAAGGAACCAACCTCTAAAGACATTAAGTTCCAGACAAATGAGTCTCATGAGCTTAGGAAGTTTGTTTCCTAGAAAACCACCCCAACCCCACATGTACTTACTGTTGCGTACTTCCTAGAGAAGGAACAGATCAGCAGGTAAGGTACATTGTCATAAACTACGGAAATAAAAGGGAGGACTAGAGAGAACATTGAGAAAAGATTCTTGTCCTATCGCTGAAGAAGTGAGGACAAGGTAACAAGCAAAGATAACAAGTATCTTAAACTGCAGAGGTGTAAGTTCCCTAGCCTGTCAGCTCATCCTGCTGCCGAAATTACTCCTGAAACCCCTGATGATGGCAACTTCTAAATAGTTTGACAGTAATTTTATTTCTGCCATTGTTTACCATACTTAAGAGAACCTAATAACTCAGTTGTTTGATTTCCAAAATGTCAACTGTACAGGTTTCTCCTTCCCTCTCCTCATCCCATCTCTGCTTCTATTCTCCTTCCTTTGTATTGCCCTGTTCCTCATCTTGTGAGATTGTTTATACATTTGTAACTCAATTTTATCAACAAATTACATTTCATCCTGGAACCCACAACTTCCCACGTGATAGCACTTAGGAGAGGATAATTAACCTACAGATAGTAATGGTTGCCCTGCAGTTTTCTTATTGTGTTTAAATTTTTGGTATTATAATATAAATATCTTATTTCCCCCTTTTCTTTCCTCCCTCCAATGCCCAGTATGCCCCTCCTTGTTCTTTTCCAAAATCACAGCTTTAAAAACAACTTATATGCATATATGTATACATATATATTGCTAAATACAACCTGCCTAGTCAGAACAATTTTATTCATACGTATGTTTTCAGAGCTCACCATTTGGTATTGAAATTTCATGTGTAAACAATCGTGTCTTTGGTAAACAATAAGAGTTTCTTTACTTTCCTTCTAAGCAGTTAAGAATAATCCACAGATCCTTGAACAAGAATGGGACTTCATGCCCAAGTCCCCTCCTAGTGCTGTGATATGGTCCAACTTTAAGTTCTGTGAATCTTGTTCATGATATCACAACTTCTCTGAGTACATATGTACAGCCACCCTGCTGTGTCTAGAAAACACTATAATGTTTTGTAGTTCTCTCCATTCTGTTTTATGAACTCTGTTTTCATGGCCCATGTTTACTCCTCTGGGAGAAATGTTTATACCTGCCCTAGGAATGCCTTGGACAATGTTTCCTACTAGTGTACACTCAGCACTGAATGAAGCTTTGTTTTCTCAAGGGCATTATGAAAACAGCCCACCTTTGGCCATGAAACTGTCTATATCCTGAACACATCCGGTGGTAGTGACAAGACATACTGTATGTTTTCTTTTTGTTGTTGTTACTGTTCTTTCTTTTCATTTGTTTGTTCCTGAGTTGAACTCACACTGAGTTAACTGGAATAAAAGCTGCACATAATGTCAGTAAAGACATATTAGAACATCACTGCCTAGAGTTCCCTGTTTCTGTTGAGTCTCAAATTCAATTGCAGGTCTTCAGCAATGGTCACTGGTAGTCACAGTATGTTTCATATTATGAAACCAGACTCAAATCCAACCAGAAAGTTGATGGTTATTTCCATGTAGTCTGTGTCATTACTATAGCAGTGAGCATGTCTTGTCAAGATGTTTCTTATTGTAGCACAATTGTAACTGTTTCAGCTCTAGGTACAGTTGATGATTACTGTTCTCAATTGATAATTTACATAACAACTTCTAGCATTATGAAACTTGGCTAGTAGGGATGACTTTTCCAAGTAATAACAGTTTCATGTATTCAAGGTCTGTGACTCATTCACGTGCTGTCTTCAACAGTAAGGTCTTATCGTCAAGTGCTAGATGGTACCCAACATGACTGGCAGTAGTTTGTGATGTTCTGGTGTCTTTGAGACATCACTGGCAAACAGTTCCAAAAGTGAAAAGCCATAGTTGGGATGGGATTCTTTTGTTGATATCTGTTATTTTCTCATACTACAGGAAAACTTTCATAACTGAAACTTAAAAAATTAACTTTTATGTCATCTATAATATAAGGTCATGGCATATTTTGTCTGTCATATGGCAGGTTCTTGATCATTTTAATCCATTTCTTCCTAAATGATTTACTGAGACCATGGAACAAAGAAAATAATACAGTACTCTATTCCAAGTGCTCAAAAAACACTAATTCCTGAAACATAATATTTTAACCATCACAAGCAACAGAAAAAATTTTCATGGTTAAAAATACCTATACCTCAGATTTGAAGACTATGAACAAGGACCAATAAGATGTCTCAGTGGGTAAGAGCTCATTTCACCAGTTCTGAGAATCTAAGTTCAATCTACAGAACCAACATAGTGAAAGACAAGAACAAATACTCCAATTATCTTTGGCCCTCCACGGTGGCATCATGGCCCAAGCATGCATACACATAAATGAATATGATAGAGATGTAGTTTTTAAGATAATAAATTAATGGAATTTATGTTTTTTAGACAGTATAGAAATAATAGTTATATTTAAGGTACAATTTTTTATCTTGAAGGTCCCTACTATTATCCTTTGTGTGTATATGTGTGTACATGAGTAAATGCACACATTTATATATCTATATCTCTCTGTAGATCTAGATATACATAAGTATAAATATAGACAATATACATAGACTGAGATATAAATATAGATAGAGATATGGATAATATATCTAGATCTATATCTTAATAAAGTTCAGATCTTCCCAGGATAAAGCAAGTATAAGCAAAAGAAGCATGGTGTCAAGCAAGAGTGTACTTATCAAGTGCACTCACTTCATCTTTTTCTAAATACAGTTGGGGCCGACAGTTCTAAATAACTGCTTTGCTATGTTATACAACTCACTGAGGATTTTTATAAGTAAGTGCAATGCACTTCATAGCTATTCCCTAGATTTCATGGTCAGACATCACGCCATTTTCAAGTGTTCCAGCATTATGCAATTACCTTAGTTCAGTGTTTCTAAAATCAACAGACTATCTCTGGCCTATGCATGGATAACTACAATGTGTAGGTTTTGAAAATTGATTCTTCTCTGTGATTATGCTCATAGAGATGATTTTAGTAAAAAATAAAGGCATTCCCTCAAATATATGGAGAGGGAATGAATTGTACAATTGCATGACAAGAAATTATTTTAAGTTGCTTCATAATAAGTAATGTAAAAGGAATATTTTGAACCTGAAGGGTTTCCATTAAGTATCCAGTGATACATGAATAAAAAGAAACTTTGAGCAGCTTGCCTATCAGATACAGAAAATTTTGGCAGTCAAAACTTACTCAAGTTTCTTACAAAATAATCTTACTAAAATCATCTACTATCTTAATGATGTTTTAAACAGAAACCCCTCAGTTTCTGTCAGTTAGAGGTCTCTATTACCTCCTTACTGCGCTATCATGCTAAAATTTTCTCTCATTTCTCACATCAATTATTCACAATTCCTAACAAATACTTTTCTCTGAATTTCAAATGCTACATATTTCAATGTGTGGACACTTCAAACAAGTTTTACGGGACAACTCATGTTTCCTACATTTAAATAAAATGACTTTTTTGGCTCAGCACCCACCGTTAGTTTATGACTAGGAAGTTAACTAAAAGCCACAAGCTCCATTATTTTATTGGTATTTTTTTTATATATAGACTCACTAAATGACTTTTTGAAAATGTTGAAAAAACTTTTCTCATGTAATTTGCATGTACTTGACAGGGATTGTGGCAGCAAATATAATCAATACAAGTGAAGAATGTTTAGTGACATAATCCTTCACTACCTAAACTGTATCCTACCGATTCTTCTATCCCTTATTGATACTTTCAAGACTATTACTACATAGGAGGTATTTAAATTAAGTAGAATAGTTACACACACACACACACACACACACACACCAAATAAAAGAAAATATGATTTTAATGGTGGATAATATTTATAGATTGAGGTCTGGTGTGGAAATATAGACATTGGTACACTGTGGATATATGGTTACAGTTATCTATTGCTAGGGTTAATTAGGTTCAAATAAAATTCTGGAGTTTGGTTCAGAAAACAAGTTGTCTTTAAGATACAGCACACAGAATGTTCTATGACTGCTTATGGACTCAGATTAGATTAGTGAGTAGAATGCCTGTACTCACAATTGAGGTTCAAGTCCCCCATCTGGGTTACAGAAAAATTATATAAGGAAATGAAATGCAACCTGAGGAAAGATTGGGAGAGGGTCTTTGCTGCTTTTTGGCAAGTGTCACATTGATATAGAGAATTCACATGTTCAAAGCACATCACCAAAAAAAAATCATTCCCAAGTGAGAATCACATGTAGATAGCTCTTTCAGTTGGGTAGCAAGAAATCTCTACTGTTTCCACATTACAGAATCCAGACAAACTAGATACATCCTTTGTGAGGATACTCCAAAAGACTCAATAGAGTCTTAAATTTTGCTTTAAACTGACAAGTCTCTCTTCTTACACTCTTATTTTCAAGTCCTCCAATTCATCATTTTTGACAAGTACCCTGCTTTTTCTCTTATCTATTTTTTTAAACTAAAGCTTTAGACTGAGGGTATAAAATCAGTCTTTCACACATTGCCGAGAGTGTTATTTCTGCACAACGACTTCTATTTCAATACGGCTTTCTCCAAGGCATCACTTAAATACTGTGTGCACTTTATAACTCCATCTCTGACCTCTGTAATAAGAACCTACACTCTATGCAGAAGAGATTTAAGAGATAGCAGAACTGGACCAGAAGACTTCTGAAGTAACTCTTCCTGCCCAGTGTAATGAAAAGCTCCATTCCTCTACCCATGATGTGTATCCTATAAGTCTAGGAGAAAATTTATGACTTTCACATGAGGAATAACAATATTAATAATATTTCCCATACTAATATATAGGAAGTTTTCTATTGAAAACTAGTGTTATGTATTCTAATACACCAGAAGGAGCACCATAATAAGATTTCCTTGTGGCTCTCTACATGCTATACATCAATCTGTCTAAAAATTTCAGAGGCTAGCACATAACAGTGCATCTTGAAAATACAATAGATGTTTTCAAATTTGAAGAAAGAAGTACATAGAGTATGAGAAAAAAAGAAAAACAGGAAATGAATGGAGTCAGTCTGAGAATTACTCATAAATAAGCAAAGAAGTGAAAATGAAAGAATTATTAATCTGAAAAGCTCAACAGATCACTCATAACTGCATATATAAATATCACATACTGGGTATGTATTATTACCTTCTGATATGGAAACAATTCTTTTTCTTATTGTCTTCCTAATAAAGCAATTACATGGGATACAGTTGAGAATGGGCAAAGAAACTCCTTTAGTCGTCTTTTAATTCAGCCTTGAGACTAAAGTGAAGCAACTCAATTGTGGGTTGTAGAAGCAAGTATTATCCATAAAGCACAGGATCAACCTTACTAGCCACAGCTGTCGTATCCTTGATTATGGACTTTCTGCATTCCAGAGCTCTAGGAATGATTTCAAAATGCACAATCTAGCACATTTTAGTGTCATAAAATGAAAGCAAGTAATGGTGTCATCATTTTTACTGAAGACTTAGATATTTGGCTTTCCCCCCAAATAAATAGATCTTTATCATAGAATATTTCTAACAATATTGATGGTGAAATTAAAATTGTATAATAGTATATAAACAACTAAAATTTCTGAGTATTAATGACATTTTAAGAAGTATTTTAGGAGTTCTATCATAGCTACTCAAAATTCCATGTGGTTTACTCTAATTGTTTCTAATTTGAATAGCGCAAAAGATATATTCAGCTAAATGAAGTTTACTTTGAAGTCAGAGTAAACTGAATTCATGAGAAGTTCAGGGGCTGATAAGTGACCAGGAGAGGAACTGCATGAGAGGGTATAGGAGTTGCATTGGATTCAAACCCTTTATATGCACATATGGATTTTAATTAAAATAACCAAAACCATAATAAAGTAAAATATTTGAAAAGTATAATCAAGCGGCCTATTTTTAGATCTACAGAGTAACAAAGTTATATTTAGGAAATTCAAGGAATTGTCCAGAATGTCAGGACAAAACCCTTCTAACTAACTTCTACGGCATAAATATTTCTAGGAACAAAATAAGTCCCATAGTCAAAATATGGTAAAACATGACTGAGACTACTGTTGATGTCAAGACAACCAATAACTATATGTTTATTCTGTTTTGTGCTGATTTTACTAAAATTCTAATAGCCAGGTACAGGACACTGCCACCAGGCCCACCATATCTGAAACATGTGGAAATCATACCCACAAGGCACAGACAAATGGCTTGTAAGAGGTACTTTTCAAGTTGATTCCAGACAGAATTGGCAAAGACATTGAAAAGACTTGCCAGTCACTATATTTATCCTTATCACTATATTTTCCTTAGAAAATATAGCCAAAGAAGCCCAAGTTTGAATTGGGAAAATGCATGAACATTGATGTAAAGAGAAAAGTTCTGGAAAGCATATATTCATGGGACAAATGTTAAAGAGGAACCAAATCACAGATGACCTTTTATTGAGGACATTTGTCACTTTATAATAATAACCATCACCATCATCATTATCATCATTACCACCACCACCACCATCATCATTATCATTTAAAGCAAGCCTTGCATGATTTTGTGTATCTTGATTTGCAAGAAAACATGTTTCCTTTGACCCCACTAGGAAATATCTCCTAGATGCAGAAAAAGATCTATTGCCCCTCTTTTCTTAGAAATATATGAATTCTTTGATTCAACAAAATGAGGTATTTCGAAACTCAAGAAGGATGACCAAAATGTGAATGCCTCACTCCTTCTTTAAAAGGGGAACAAGAATATCCTTGGGAGGGAATAGGGAGGCAAAGTTTAGAACAGAGGCAGAAGTAACACCCATTCAGAGCCTGCCCCAAAGTGGCCCATACACATTCAGCCACCAAACTAGATAAGGTGGATGAAGCAAAGAAGTGCAGGCTGACAGGAACCAGATGTAGATCTCTCCTGAGAGACACAGCCAGAATACGGCAAATACATAGGCGAATGCCAGCAGCAAACCACTGAACTGAGAACAGGACCCCCGTTGAAGGAATCAGAGAAAGGACTGAAAGAGCTTGAAGGGGCTTGAGGCCCCACATGAACAACAATGCCATCCAACCAGAGCTTCCAGGGACTAAGCCACTACCCAAAGACTGTACATGGACTGACCCTGGGCTCCAACCTCATAGGTAGCAATGAATAGCCTAGTAAGAGCACCAGTGGAAGGGGAAGCCCTTGGTCCTGCCAAGACTGAACCCCTAGTGAATGTGATTGTTGGGGGGAGGGCGGTAATGGGGGGAGGATAGGGAGGGGAACACCCATGTAGAAGGGGAGGGTTAGGGGGATGTTGTCCTGGTAACCGGGAAAGGGAATAACAATCGAAATGTAAATAAGAAACACCCAAGTTAAAAAAGATGAAAAAAAGAATGAGGAATTTCTTCAATTTGTGGAAATATTTCTTTCTTATGAGTATATTTATTGCCATTCTGCAAAAATGATTGTATTATTGAGTAAAGGTCAAATCACCATTTCTTACCTCAATTTTCTTTTGTATTAAATTGTGATCTTTACTTGATTTTTCTGGCCTGCTTGCTTACTCACCCACTCACTCACTTTCTATCTATCTGTCTGTCTATCTATCTATCTATCTATCTATCTATCTATCTATCTATCTATCTATCTACCTACCTACCTACCTACCTACCTACCTACCTACCTACCTATCTATCTATCTATCTATCTATCTATCTATCTATCTATCTATCTATCTATCTACCTACCTACCTACCTACCTACCTACCTACCTACCTACCTATCTATCTATCTATCTATCTATCTATCTATCTATCTATCTATCTATCTATCTATCTGCCACAGACCACTCAGACAGAGGACACCATGGGAGAAGTAGGGCTCTGGTACTCAGGAAGGCACTTATTTGGCACAATGACAGACAGACACGACACACTCAGGGTGGTTTGAATCTGCTGCAATTTTACTGAAATCTGCTTTGTGGTTACATACAATGCTTGAACAGAAGCTAATTTTTGACCCCTTGCCAGGATACACTCAAACAATAAGCAAGAAAAAGTTTAACAGTATACACGAAGTACAGAACAGAAAGCAAGACAGGAAATAAATTTTCCTGAGAATCGGACTGGTGCCAGACAGTGATCATAAACCTCATTTACCTCAATCTCTAAATATTTTCTCTCGGATAACAACAGGACTGCCAGCTGTCAGGAATCTTTAGTCGTTTATTCTCTCTTAGCCAAAATTTATATAATTGTCTTTTTAAACATAGGATAGTTCCTTTTGATAATAGGCAAGCATGGGGATGTGATCTGACCAAGCGTTCTATAAAATTTAAAGAATAATATAATACTCTCTTTCCATAAATATTAACCCATCTATCACCTTCTTC